>NW_027473524.1:172488-225577 GCF_050947335.1 Megachile rotundata | reverse complement strand
TTATCAATCTAACTCATATTATTAGCCATATTATGCTTATATGATCGATAGAACGACAATTACTATACTCACTACTCTTAGGATTATCAATCTAACTCATATTATTAGCCATATTATGTTTATATTATCGATAGAACGAAAATTGCTATACTTATTACTGTTATTATTATCAATCTGACTCATATTATTACCCATATTATGCTTAAATGATCGATAGAACGACAATTACTATACTTATTACTCTTATTTTTATCAATCTAACTCATATTATTAGCCATATTATGCTTATATGATCGATAGAACGACAAATACTATACTTATTACTCTTATTATTATCAATCTAACTCATATTATTAGCCATATTATGCTTACATGATCGATAGAACGACAAATACTATACTTATTACTCTTATTATTATCAATCTAACTCATATTATTAGCCATATTATGCTTATATTATCGATAGAACGACAATTACTATACTTATTACTGTCATTATTATCAATCTAACTCATATTATTAGCCATATTATGCTTAAATGATCGATAGATCTACAATTGCTATACTCACTACTCTTATTATTATCAATCTAACTCGTATTATTAGCCATATTATGCTTACATGATCGATAGAACGACAAATACTATACTTATTACTCTTATTATTATCAATCTAACTCATATTATTAGCCATATTATGCTTATATGATCGATAGAACGACAATTACTATACTCACTACTCTTAGTATTATCAATCTAACTCATATTATTAGCCATATTATGCTTATATTATCGACAGAACGACAATTACTATACTTATTACTGTTATTATTATCAATCTAACTCATATTATTAGCCATATTATGCTTATATGATCGATGGAATGAGAATTACTATACTCACTACTCTTAGCACTATCACTCTAACTCATATTATTAGCCATATTATGCTTATATTATCGATAGAACGACAATTACTATACCTATTACTGTTATTATTATCAATCTACCTCATATTATTAGCCATATTATGCTTATATGATCGATAGAACGAGAATAACTATACTCACTACTCTTAGGATTATCAATCTAACTCATATTATTAGCCATATTATGTTTATATTATCGATAGAACGACAATTACTATACTTATTACTGTTATTATTATCAATCTGACTCATATTATTACCCATATTATGCTTAAATGATTGGTAGAACGACAAATACTATACTCACTACTCTTAGTATTATCAATCTAACTCATATTATTAGCCATATTATGCTTATATTATCGATAGAACGACAATTACTATACTTATTACTGTTATTATTATCAATCTAACTCATATTATTAGCCATATTATGCTTATATGATCGATAGAATGAGAATTACTATACTCGCTACTCTTAGTATTATCACTCTAACTCATATTATTAGCCTTATTATGCTTATATGATCGATAGAACGACAATTACTGTAGTTATTACTCTTATTATTATCAATCTAACTCATATTATTAGCCATATTATGCTTATATGATCGATAGAACGAGAATTACTATACTCACTACTCTTAGTATTATCAATCTAACTCATATTATTAGCCATATTATGCTTATATTATCGATAGAACGACAATTACTATACTTATTACTGTTATTATTATCAATCTAACTCATATTATTAGCCATATTATGCTTATATGATCGATAGAACGAGAATTACTATACTCACTACTCTTAATATTATCAATCTAACTCATATTATTAGCCATATTATGCTTATATGATCGATAGAACGACAATTACTATACTTATTACTCTTATTATTATGAATCTAACTCATATTATTAACCATATTATACCGATATGATCGATAGAACTACAATTACTATACTCATTACTCTTATTATTATCAATCTAACTCATATTATTAGCCATATTATGCTTATATGATCGATAGAACGAGAATTACTATACTCACTACTCTTAGTATTATCAATCTAACTCATATTATTAGCCATATTATGCTTATATTATCGATAGAACGACACTTACTATACTTATTACTGTTATTATTATCAATCTAACTCATATTATTAGCCATATTATGCTTAAATGATCGATAGTACGACAATTACTATACTTATTACTCTTATTATTATCAATCTAACTCGTATTATTAGCCATATCATGCTTACATGATCGATAGAACGACAAATACTATACTTATTACTCTTATTATTATCAATCTAACTCATATTATTAGCCATATTATGCTTATATGATCGATAGAACGACAATTACTATACTCACTACTCTTAGTATTATCAATCTAACTCATATTATTAGCCATATTATGCTTATATTATCGATAGAACGACAATTACTATACTTATTACTGTTATTATTATAAATCTAACTCATATTATTAGCCATATTATACTTATATGATCGATAGAATGAGAATTACTATACTCACTACTCTTAGTATTATCACTCTAACTCATATTATTAGCCTTATTATGCTTATATGATCGATAGAACGACAATTACTGTAGTTATTACTCTTATTATTATCAATCTAACTCATATTATTAGCCATATTATGCTTATATGATCGATAGAACGAGAATTTCAATACTCACTACTCTTAGTATTATCAATCTGACTCATATTATTACCCATATTATGCTTAAATGATCGATAGATCTACAATTGCTATACTCATTACTCTTATTATTATCAATCTAACTCGTATTATTAGCCATATTATGCTTACATGATCGATAGAACGACAAATACTATACTTATTACTCTTATTATTATCAATCTAACTCATATTATTACCCATATTATGCTTAAATGATTGATAGAACGACAAATACTATACTCACTACTCTTAGTATTATCAATCTAACTCATATTATTAGCCATATTATGCTTATATTATCGATAGAACGACAATTACTATACTTATTACTGTTATTATTATCAATCTAACTCATATTATTAGCCATATTATACTTATATGATCGATAGAATGAGAATTACTATACTCGCTACTCTTAGTATTATCACTCTAACTCATATTATTAGCCTTATTATGCTTATATGATCGATAGAACGACAATTACTGTAGTTATTACTCTTATTATTATCAATCTAACTCATATTATTAGCCATATTATACTTATATGATCGATAGAATGAGAATTACTATACTCACTACTCTTAGTATTATCACTCTAACTCATATTATTAGCCTTATTATGCTTATATGATCGATAGAACGACAATTACTGTAGTTATTACTCTTATTATTATCAATCTAACTCATATTATTAGCCATATTATGCTTATATGATCGATAGAACGAGAATTTCAATACTCACTACTCTTAGTATTATCAATCTGACTCATATTATTACCCATATTATGCTTAAATGATCGATAGATCTACAATTGCTATACTCATTACTCTTATTATTATCAATCTAACTCGTATTATTAGCCATATTATGCTTACATGATCGATAGAACGACAAATACTATACTTATTACTCTTATTATTATCAATCTAACTCATATTATTACCCATATTATGCTTAAATGATTGATAGAACGACAAATACTATACTCACTACTCTTAGTATTATCAATCTAACTCATATTATTAGCCATATTATGCTTATATTATCGATAGAACGACAATTACTATACTTATTACTGTTATTATTATCAATCTAACTCATATTATTAGCCATATTATACTTATATGATCGATAGAATGAGAATTACTATACTCGCTACTCTTAGTATTATCACTCTAACTCATATTATTAGCCTTATTATGCTTATATGATCGATAGAACGACAATTACTGTAGTTATTACTCTTATTATTATCAATCTAACTCATATTATTAGCCATATTATGCTTATATGATCGATAGAACGAGAATTACTATACTCACTACTCTTAGTATTATCAATCTAACTCATATTATTAGCCATATTATGCTTATATTATCGATAGAACGACAATTACTATACTTATTACTGTTATTATTATCAATCTAAGTCATATTATTAGCCATACTATGCTTATATGATCGATAGAACGAGAATTACTATACTCACTACTCTTAATATTATCAATCTAACTCATATTATTAGCCATATTATGCTTATATGATCGATAGAACGACAATTACTATACTTATTACTCTTATTATTATGAATCTAACTCATATTATTAACCATATTATACCGATATGATCGATAGAACTACAATTACTATACTCATTACTCTTATTATTATCAATCTAACTCATATTATTAGCCATATTATGCTTATATGATCGATAGAACGAGAATTACTATACTCACTACTCTTAGTATTATCAATCTAACTCATATTATTAGCCATATTATGCTTATATTATCGATAGAACGACACTTACTATACTTATTACTGTTATTATTATCAATCTAACTCATATTATTAGCCATATTATGCTTAAATGATCGATAGTACGACAATTACTATACTTATTACTCTTATTATTATCAATCTAACTCGTATTATTAGCCATATCATGCTTACATGATCGATAGAACGACAAATACTATACTTATTACTCTTATTATTATCAATCTAACTCATATTATTAGCCATATTATGCTTATATGATCGATAGAACGACAATTACTATACTCACTACTCTTAGTATTATCAATCTAACTCATATTATTAGCCATATTATGCTTATATGATCGATAGAACGAGAATTACTATACTCACTACTCTTAGTATTATCAATCTAACTCATATTATTAGCCATATTATGCTTATATTATCGATAGAACGACAATTACTATACTTATTACTGTTATTATTATCAATCTAACTCATATTATTAGCCATATTATGCTTATATGATCGATAGAACGAGAATTACTATACTCACTACTCTTAATATTATCAATCTAACTCATATTATTAGCCATATTATGCTTATATGATCGATAGAACGACAATTACTATACTTATTACTCTTATTATTATGAATCTAACTCATATTATTAGCCATATTATACTTATATGATCGATAGAATGAGAATTACTATACTCACTACTCTTAGTATTATCACTCTAACTCATATTATTAGCCTTATTATGCTTATATGATCGATAGAACGACAATTACTGTAGTTATTACTCTTATTATTATCAATCTAACTCATATTATTAGCCATATTATGCTTATATGATCGATAGAACGAGAATTTCAATACTCACTACTCTTAGTATTATCAATCTGACTCATATTATTACCCATATTATGCTTAAATGATCGATAGATCTACAATTGCTATACTCATTACTCTTATTATTATCAATCTAACTCGTATTATTAGCCATATTATGCTTACATGATCGATAGAACGACAAATACTATACTTATTACTCTTATTATTATCAACCTAACTCATATTATTAGCCATATTATGCTTATATGATCGATAGAACGACAATTACTATACTCACTACTCTTAGGATTATCAATCTAACTCATATTATTAGCCATATTATGTTTATATTATCGATAGAACGAAAATTGCTATACTTATTACTGTTATTATTATCAATCTGACTCATATTATTACCCATATTATGCTTAAATGATCGATAGAACGACAATTACTATACTTATTACTCTTATTATTATCAATCTAACTCATATTATTAGCCATATTATGCTTATATGATCGATAGAACGACAAATACTATACTTATTACTCTTATTATTATCAATCTAACTCATATTATTAGCCATATTATGCTTATATGATCGATAGAACGAGAATAACTATACTCACTACTCTTAGGATTATCAATCTAACTCATATTATTAGCCATATTATGTTTATATTATCGATAGAACGACAATTACTATACTTATTACTGTTATTATTATCAATCTGACTCATATTATTACCCATATTATGCTTAAATGATTGATAGAACGACAAATACTATACTCACTACTCTTAGTATTATCAATCTAACTCATATTATTAGCCATATTATGCTTATATTATCGATAGAACGACAATTACTATACTTATTACTGTTATTATTATCAATCTAACTCATATTATTAGCCATATTATACTTATATGATCGATAGAATGAGAATTACTATACTCGCTACTCTTAGTATTATCACTCTAACTCATATTATTAGCCTTATTATGCTTATATGATCGATAGAACGACAATTACTGTAGTTATTACTCTTATTATTATCAATCTAACTCATATTATTAGCCATATTATGCTTATATGATCGATAGAACGAGAATTACTATACTCACTACTCTTAGTATTATCAATCTAACTCATATTATTAGCCATATTATGCTTATATTATCGATAGAACGACAATTACTATACTTATTACTGTTATTATTATCAATCTAACTCATATTATTAGCCATATTATGCTTATATGATCGATAGAACGAGAATTACTATACTCACTACTCTTAATATTATCAATCTAACTCATATTATTAGCCATATTATGCTTATATGATCGATAGAACGACAATTACTATACTTATTACTCTTATTATTATGAATCTAACTCATATTATTAACCATATTATACCGATATGATCGATAGAACTACAATTACTATACTCATTACTCTTATTATTATCAATCTAACTCATATTATTAGCCATATTATGCTTATATGATCGATAGAACGAGAATTACTATACTCACTACTCTTAGTATTATCAATCTAACTCATATTATTAGCCATATTATGCTTATATTATCGATAGAACGACACTTACTATACTTATTACTGTTATTATTATCAATCTAACTCATATTATTAGCCATATTATGCTTAAATGATCGATAGTACGACAATTACTATACTTATTACTCTTATTATTATCAATCTAACTCGTATTATTAGCCATATCATGCTTACATGATCGATAGAACGACAAATACTATACTTATTACTCTTATTATTATCAATCTAACTCATATTATTAGCCATATTATGCTTATATGATCGATAGAACGACAATTACTATACTCACTACTCTTAGTATTATCAATCTAACTCATATTATTAGCCATATTATGCTTATATGATCGATAGAACGAGAATTACTATACTCACTACTCTTAGTATTATCAATCTAACTCATATTATTAGCCATATTATGCTTATATTATCGATAGAACGACAATTACTATACTTATTACTGTTATTATTATCAATCTAACTCATATTATTAGCCATATTATGCTTATATGATCGATAGAACGAGAATTACTATACTCACTACTCTTAATATTATCAATCTAACTCATATTATTAGCCATATTATGCTTATATGATCGATAGAACGACAATTACTATACTTATTACTCTTATTATTATGAATCTAACTCATATTATTAACCATATTATACCGATATGATCGATAGAACTACAATTACTATACTCATTACTCTTATTATTATCAATCTAACTCATATTATTAGCCATATTATGCTTATATGATCGATAGAACGAGAATTACTATACTCACTACTCTTAGTATTATCAATCTAACTCATATTATTAGCCATATTATGCTTATATTATCGATAGAACGACACTTACTATACTTATTACTGTTATTATTATCAATCTAACTCATATTATTAGCCATATTATGCTTAAATGATCGATAGTACGACAATTACTATACTTATTACTCTTATTATTATCAATCTAACTCGTATTATTAGCCATATCATGCTTACATGATCGATAGAACGACAAATACTATACTTATTACTCTTATTATTATCAATCTAACTCATATTATTAGCCATATTATGCTTATATGATCGATAGAACGACAATTACTATACTCACTACTCTTAGTATTATCAATCTAACTCATATTATTAGCCATATTATGCTTATATTATCGATAGAACGACAATTACTATACTTATTACTGTTATTATTATCAATCTAACTCATATTATTAGCCATATTATACTTATATGATCGATAGAATGAGAATTACTATACTCACTACTCTTAGTATTATCACTCTAACTCATATTATTAGCCTTATTATGCTTATATGATCGATAGAACGACAATTACTGTAGTTATTACTCTTATTATTATCAATCTAACTCATATTATTAGCCATATTATGCTTATATGATCGATAGAACGAGAATTTCAATACTCACTACTCTTAGTATTATCAATCTGACTCATATTATTACCCATATTATGCTTAAATGATCGATAGATCTACAATTGCTATACTCATTACTCTTATTATTATCAATCTAACTCGTATTATTAGCCATATTATGCTTACATGATCGATAGAACGACAAATACTATACTTATTACTCTTATTATTATCAATCTAACTCATATTATTAGCCATATTATGCTTATATGATCGATAGAACGACAATTACTATACTCACTACTCTTAGGATTATCAATCTAACTCATATTATTAGCCATATTATGTTTATATTATCGATAGAACGAAAATTGCTATACTTATTACTGTTATTATTATCAATCTGACTCATATTATTACCCATATTATGCTTAAATGATCGATAGAACGACAATTACTATACTTATTACTCTTATTATTATCAATCTAACTCATATTATTAGCCATATTATGCTTATATGATCGATAGAACGACAAATACTATACTTATTACTCTTATTATTATCAATCTAACTCATATTATTAGCCATATTATGCTTATATGATCGATAGAACGAGAATAACTATACTCACTACTCTTAGGATTATCAATCTAACTCATATTATTAGCCATATTATGTTTATATTATCGATAGAACGACAATTACTATACTTATTACTGTTATTATTATCAATCTGACTCATATTATTACCCATATTATGCTTAAATGATTGATAGAACGACAAATACTATACTCACTACTCTTAGTATTATCAATCTAACTCATATTATTAGCCATATTATGCTTATATTATCGATAGAACGACAATTACTATACTTATTACTGTTATTATTATCAATCTAACTCATATTATTAGCCATATTATGCTTATATGATGGATAGAATGAGAATTACTATACTCGCTACTCTTAGTATTATCACTCTAACTCATATTATTAGCCTTATTATGCTTATATGATCGATAGAACGACAATTACTGTAGTTATTACTCTTATTATTATCAATCTAACTCATATTATTAGCCATATTATGCTTATATGATCGATAGAACGAGAATTACTATACTCACTACTCTTAGTATTATCAATCTAACTCATATTATTAGCCATATTATGCTTATATTATCGATAGAACGACAATTACTATACTTATTACTGTTATTATTATCAATCTAACTCATATTATTAGCCATATTATGCTTATATGATCGATAGAACGAGAATTACTATACTCACTACTCTTAATATTATCAATCTAACTCATATTATTAGCCATATTATGCTTATATGATCGATAGAACGACAATTACTATACTTATTACTCTTATTATTATGAATCTAACTCATATTATTAACCATATTATACCGATATGATCGATAGAACTACAATTACTATACTCATTACTCTTATTATTATCAATCTAACTCATATTATTAGCCATATTATGCTTATATGATCGATAGAACGAGAATTACTATACTCACTACTCTTAGTATTATCAATCTAACTCATATTATTAGCCATATTATGCTTATATTATCGATAGAACGACACTTACTATACTTATTACTGTTATTATTATCAATCTAACTCATATTATTAGCCATATTATGCTTAAATGATCGATAGTACGACAATTACTATACTTATTACTCTTATTATTATCAATCTAACTCGTATTATTAGCCATATCATGCTTACATGATCGATAGAACGACAAATACTATACTTATTACTCTTATTATTATCAATCTAACTCATATTATTAGCCATATTATGCTTATATGATCGATAGAACGACAATTACTATACTCACTACTCTTAGTATTATCAATCTAACTCATATTATTAGCCATATTATGCTTATATTATCGATAGAACGACAATTACTATACTTATTACTGTTATTATTATCAATCTAACTCATATTATTAGCCATATTATACTTATATGATCGATAGAATGAGAATTACTATACTCACTACTCTTAGTATTATCACTCTAACTCATATTATTAGCCTTATTATGCTTATATGATCGATAGAACGACAATTACTGTAGTTATTACTCTTATTATTATCAATCTAACTCATATTATTAGCCATATTATGCTTATATGATCGATAGAACGAGAATTTCAATACTCACTACTCTTAGTATTATCAATCTGACTCATATTATTACCCATATTATGCTTAAATGATCGATAGATCTACAATTGCTATACTCATTACTCTTATTATTATCAATCTAACTCGTATTATTAGCCATATTATGCTTACATGATCGATAGAACGACAAATACTATACTTATTACTCTTATTATTATCAATCTAACTCATATTATTAGCCATATTATGCTTATATGATCGATAGAACGACAATTACTATACTCACTACTCTTAGGATTATCAATCTAACTCATATTATTAGCCATATTATGTTTATATTATCGATAGAACGAAAATTGCTATACTTATTACTGTTATTATTATCAATCTGACTCATATTATTACCCATATTATGCTTAAATGATCGATAGAACGACAATTACTATACTTATTACTCTTATTATTATCAATCTAACTCATATTATTAGCCATATTATGCTTATATGATCGATAGAACGACAAATACTATACTTATTACTCTTATTATTATCAATCTAACTCATATTATTAGCCATATTATGCTTATATGATCGATAGTACGACAATTACTATACTTATTACTCTTATTATTATCAATCTAACTCGTATTATTAGCCATATCATGCTTACATGATCGATAGAACGACAAATACTATACTTATTACTCTTATTATTATCAATCTAACTCATATTATTAGCCATATTATGCTTATATTATCGATAGAACGACAATTACTATACTTATTACTGTCATTATTATCAATCTAACTCATATTATTAGCCATATTATGCTTAAATGATCGATAGATCTACAATTGCTATACTCACTACTCTTATTATTATCAATCTAACTCGTATTATTAGCCATATTATGCTTACATGATCGATAGAACGACAAATACTATACTTATTACTCTTATTATTATCAATCTAACTCATATTACTAGCCATATTATGCTTATATGATCGATAGAACGACAATTACTATACTCACTACTCTTAGTATTATCAATCTAACTCATATTATTAGCCATATTATGCTTATATTATCGACAGAACGACAATTACTATACTTATTACTGTTATTATTATCAATCTAACTCATATTATTAGCCATATTATGCTTATATGATCGATGGAATGAGAATTACTATACTCACTACTCTTAGCACTATCACTCTAACTCATATTATTAGCCATATTATGCTTATATTATCGATAGAACGACAATTACTATACCTATTACTGTTATTATTATCAATCTACCTCATATTATTAGCCATATTATGCTTATATGATCGATAGAACGAGAATAACTATACTCACTACTCTTATTATTATCAATCTAACTCATATTATTAGCCATATTATGCTTATATGATCGATAGTACGACAATTACTATACTTATTACTCTTATTATTATCAATCTAACTCGTATTATTAGCCATATCATGCTTACATGATCGATAGAACGACAAATACTATACTTATTACTCTTATTATTATCAATCTAACTCATATTATTAGCCATATTATGCTTATATTATCGATAGAACGACAATTACTATACTTATTACTGTCATTATTATCAATCTAACTCATATTATTTGCCATATTATGCTTAAATGATCGATAGATCTACAATTGCTATACTCACTACTCTTATTATTATCAATCTAACTCGTATTATTAGCCATATTATGCTTACATGATCGATAGAACGACAAATACTATACTTATTACTCTTATTATTATCAATCTAACTCATATTATTAGCCATATTATGCTTATATGATCGATAGAACGACAATTACTATACTCACTACTCTTAGTATTATCACTCTAACTCATATTATTAGCCTCTTATGCTTATATGATCGATAGAACTACAATTACTCTACTCATTACTCTTATTATTATCAATCTAACTCATATTATTAGCCATATTATGCTTATATGATCGATAGAACGACAAATACTATACTTATTACTCTTATTATTATCAATCTAACTCATATTATTAGCCATATTATGCTTATATGATCGATAGAACGAGAATTACTATACTCACTACTCTTAGTATTATCAATCTAACTCATATTATTAGCCATATTATGATCATATTATCGATAGAACGACAATTACAATACTTATTACTGTCATTATTATCAATCTAACTCATATTATTAGCCATATTATGCTTCAATGATCGATAGATCTACAATTGCTATACTCATTACTCTTATTATTATCAATCTAACTCGTATTATTAGCCATATTATGCTTACATGATCGATAGAACGACAAATACTATACTTATTACTCTTATTATTATCAATCTAACTCATATTATTAGCCATATTATGCTTATATGATCGATAGAACGACAATTACTATACTCACTACTCTTAGTATTATCAATCTAACTCATATTATTAGCCATATTATGCTTATATTATCGATAGAACGACAATTACTATACTTATTACTGTCATTATTATCAATCTAACTCATATTATTAGCCATATTATGCTTAAATGATCGATAGATCTACAATTGCTATACTCATTACTCTTATTATTATCAATCTAACTCGTATTATTAGCCATATTATGCTTACATGATCGATAGAACGACAAATACTATACTTATTACTCTTATTATTATCACTCTAACTCATATTATTAGCCATATTATGCTTATATGATCGATAGAACGACAATTACTATACTCGCTACTCTTAGTATTATCAATCTAACTCATATTATTAGCCATATTATGCTTATATTATCGACAGAACGACAATTACTATACTTATTACTGTTATTATTATCAATCTAACTCATATTATTAGCCATATTATGCTTATATGATCGATGGAATGAGAATTACTATACTCACTACTCTTAGTACTATCACTCTAACTCATATTATTAGCCATATTATGCTTATATGATCGAGAGAACGACAATTACTATACTTATTACTCTTATTATTATCAATCTAACTCATATTATTAGCCATATTATGCTTATATGATCGATAGAACGAGAATTACTATACTCACTACTCTTAGTATTATCAATCTAACTCATATTATTAGCCATATTATGGTTATATTATCGATAGAACGACAATTACTATACTTATTACTGTTATTATTATCAATCTAACTCATATTATTAGCCATATTATGCTTAAATGATCGATAGAATGAGAATTACTATACTCACTACTCTTAGTATTATCACTCTAACTCATATTATTAGCCATATTATGCTTATATGATCGAGAGAACGACATTTACTATACTTATTACTCTTATTGTTATCAATCTAACTCATATTATTAGCCTTATTATGCTTATATGATCGATAGAACGAGAATTACTGTAGTTATTACTCTTATTATTATCAATCTAACTCATATTATTAGCCATATTATGCTTATATGATCGATAGAACGAGAATTACTATACTCACTACTCTTAGTATCATCAATCTAACTCATATTACTAGCCATATTATGGTTATATTATCGATAGAACGACAATTACTATACTTATTACTGTTATTATTATCAATCTGACTCATATTATTACCCATATTATGCTTAAATAATCGATAGAACGACAATTACTATACTTATTACTCTTATTATTATCAATCTAACTCATATTATTAGCCATATTATGCTTATATGATCGATAGAACGACAAATACTATACTTATTACTCTTATTATTATCAATCTAACTCATATTATTAGCCATATTATGCTTATATGATCGATAGTACGACAATTACTATACTTATTACTCTTATTATTATCAATCTAACTCGTATTATTAGCCATATCATGCTTACATGATCGATAGAACGACAAATACTATACTTATTACTCTTATTATTATCAATCTAACTCATATTATTAGCCATATTATGCTTATATTATCGATAGAACGACAATTACTATACTTATTACTGTTATTATTATCAATCTAACTCATATTATTAGCCATATTATACTTATATGATCGATAGAATGAGAATTACTATACTCACTACTCTTAGTATTATCACTATAACTCATATTATTAGCCTTATTATGCTTATATGATCGATAGAACGACAATTACTGTAGTTATTACTCTTATTATTATCAATCTAACTCATATTATTAGCCATATTATGCTTATATGATCGATAGAACGGGAATTTCTATACTCACTACTCTTAATATTATCAATCTAACTCATATTATTAGCCATATTATGCTTAAATGATCGATAGAACTACAATTACTATACTCATTACTCTTATTATTATCAATCTAACTCATATTATTGGCCATATTATGCTTATATGATCGATAGAACGAGAATTACTATACTCACTACTCTTAGTATTATCAATCTAACTCATATTATTAGCCATATTATGCTTATATGATCGATAGAACGACAATTACTATACTCACTACTCTTAGTATTATCAATCTAACTCATATTATTAGCCATATTATGCTTATATTATCGATAGAACGACAATTACTATACTTATTACTGTTATTATTATCAATCTAACTCATATTATTAGCCATATTATGCTTATATGATCGATAGAATGAGAATTACTATACTCACTACTCTTAGTATTATCACTCTAACTCATATTATTAGCCTTATTATGCTTATATGATCGATAGAACGACAATTACTGTAGCTATTACTCTTACTATTATCAATCTAACTCATATTATTAGCCATATTATGCTTAAATGATCGATAGAACTACAATTACTATACTCATTACTCTTATTATTATCAATCTAACTCATATTATTAGCCATATTATGCTTATATGATCGATAGAACGAGAATTACTATACTCACTACTCTTAGGATTATCAATCTAACTCATATTATTAGCCATATTATGTTTATATTATCGATAGAACGACAATTACTATACTTATTACTGTTATTATTATCAATCTGACTCATATTGTTACCCATATTATGCTTAAATGATCGATAGAACGACAATTACTATACTTATTACTCTTATTATTATCAATCTAACTCATATTATTAGCCATATTATGCTTATATGATCGATAGAACGACAAATACTATCCTTACTACTCTTATTATTATCAATCTAACTCATATTATTAACCATATTATGCAGATACGATCGATAGAACTACAATTACTCTACTCATTACTCTTATTATTATCAATCTAACTCATATTATTAGCCATATTATGCTTATATTATCGATAGAACGACACTTACTATACTTATTACTGTTATTATTATCAATCTAACTCATATTATTAGCCATATTATGCTTAAATGATCGATAGTACGACAATTACTATACTTATTACTCTTATTATTATCAATCTAACTCGTATTATTAGCCATATCATGCTTACATGATCGATAGAACGACAAATACTATACTTATTACTCTTATTATTATCAATCTAACTCATATTATTAGCCATATTATGCTTATATGATCGATAGAACGACAATTACTATACTCACTACTCTTAGTATTATCAATCTAACTCATATTATTAGCCATATTATGCTTATATTATCGATAGAACGACAATTACTATACTTATTACTGTTATTATTATCAATCTAGCTCATATTATTAGCCATATTATACTTATATGATCGATAGAATGAGAATTACTATACTCACTACTCTTAGTATTATCACTCTAACTCATATTATTAGCCTTATTATGCTTATATGATCGATAGAACGACAATTACTGTAGTTATTACTCTTATTATTATCAATCTAACTCATATTATTAGCCATATTATGCTTATATGATCGATAGAACGAGAATTTCAATACTCACTACTCTTAGTATTATCAATCTGACTCATATTATTACCCATATTATGCTTAAATGATCGATAGATCTACAATTGCTATACTCATTACTCTTATTATTATCAATCTAACTCGTATTATTAGCCATATTATGCTTACATGATCGATAGAACGACAAATACTATACTTATTACTCTTATTATTATCAATCTAACTCATATTATTAGCCATATTATGCTTATATGATCGATAGAACGACAATTACTATACTCACTACTCTTAGGATTATCAATCTAACTCATATTATTAGCCATATTATGTTTATATTATCGATAGAACGAAAATTGCTATACTTATTACTGTTATTATTATCAATCTGACTCATATTATTACCCATATTATGCTTAAATGATCGATAGAACGACAATTACTATACTTATTACTCTTATTATTATCAATCTAACTCATATTATTAGCCATATTATGCTTATATGATCGATAGAACGACAAATACTATACTTATTACTCTTATTATTATCAATCGAACTCATATTATTAGCCATATTATGCTTATATGATCGATAGTACGACAATTACTATACTTATTACTCTTATTATTATCAATCTAACTCGTATTATTAGCCATATCATGCTTACATGATCGATAGAACGACAAATACTATACTTATTACTCTTATTATTATCAATCTAACTCATATTATTAGCCATATTATGCTTATATTATCGATAGAACGACAATTACTATACTTATTACTGTCATTATTATCAATCTAACTCATATTATTAGCCATATTATGCTTAAATGATCGATAGATCTACAATTGCTATACTCACTACTCTTATTATTATCAATCTAACTCGTATTATTAGCCATATTATGCTTACATGATCGATAGAACGACAAATACTATACTTATTACTCTTATTATTATCAATCTAACTCATATTATTAGCCATATTATGCTTATATGATCGATAGAACGACAATTACTATACTCACTACTCTTAGTATTATCAATCTAACTCATATTATTAGCCATATTATGCTTATATTATCGACAGAACGACAATTACTATACTTATTACTGTTATTATTATCAATCTACCTCATATTATTAGCCATATTATGCTTATATGATCGATAGAACGAGAATAACTATACTCACTACTCTTAGGATTATCAATCTAACTCATATTATTAGCCATATTATGTTTATATTATCGATAGAACGACAATTACTATACTTATTACTGTTATTATTATCAATCTGACTCATATTATTACCCATATTATGCTTAAATGATCGATAGAACGACAAATACTATACTCACTACTCTTAGTATTATCAATCTAACTCATATTATTAGCCATATTATGCTTATATTATCGATAGAACGACAATTACTATACTTATTACTGTTATTATTATCAATCTAACTCATATTATTAGCCATATTATGCTTATATGATCGATAGAATGAGAATTACTATACTCGCTACTCTTAGTATTATCACTCTAACTCATATTATTAGCCTTATTATGCTTATATGATCGATAGAACGACAATTACTGTAGTTATTACTCTTATTATTATCAATCTAACTCATATTATTAGCCATATTATGCTTATATGATCGATAGAACGAGAATTACTATACTCACTACTCTTAGTATTATCAATCTAACTCATATTATTAGCCATATTATGCTTATATTATCGATAGAACGACAATTACTATACTTATTACTGTTATTATTATCAATCTAACTCATATTATTAGCCATATTATGCTTATATGATCGATAGAACGAGAATTACTATACTCACTACTCTTAATATTATCAATCTAACTCATATTATTAGCCATATTATGCTTATATGATCGATAGAACGACAATTACTATACTTATTACTCTTATTATTATGAATCTAACTCATATTATTAACCATATTATACCGATATGATCGATAGAACTACAATTACTATACTCATTACTCTTATTATTATCAATCTAACTCATATTATTAGCCATATTATGCTTATATGATCGATAGAACGAGAATTACTATACTCACTACTCTTAGTATTATCAATCTAACTCATATTATTAGCCATATTATGCTTATATTATCGATAGAACGACACTTACTATACTTATTACTGTTATTATTATCAATCTAACTCATATTATTAGCCATATTATGCTTAAATGATCGATAGTACGACAATTACTATACTTATTACTCTTATTATTATCAATCTAACTCGTATTATTAGCCATATCATGCTTACATGATCGATAGAACGACAAATACTATACTTATTACTCTTATTATTATCAATCTAACTCATATTATTAGCCATATTATGCTTATATGATCGATAGAACGACAATTACTATACTCACTACTCTTAGTATTATCAATCTAACTCATATTATTAGCCATATTATGCTTATATTATCGATAGAACGACAATTACTATACTTATTACTGTTATTATTATCAATCTAACTCATATTATTAGCCATATTATACTTATATGATCGATAGAATGAGAATTACTATACTCACTACTCTTAGTATTATCACTCTAACTCATATTATTAGCCTTATTATGCTTATATGATCGATAGAACGACAATTACTGTAGTTATTACTCTTATTATTATCAATCTAACTCATATTATTAGCCATATTATGCTTATATGATCGATAGAACGAGAATTACTATACTCACTACTCTTAATATTATCAATCTAACTCATATTATTAGCCATATTATGCTTATATGATCGATAGAACGACAATTACTATACTTATTACTCTTATTATTATGAATCTAACTCATATTATTAACCATATTATACCGATATGATCGATAGAACTACAATTACTATACTCATTACTCTTATTATTATCAATCTAACTCATATTATTAGCCATATTATGCTTATATGATCGATAGAACGAGAATTACTATACTCACTACTCTTAGTATTATCAATCTAACTCATATTATTAGCCATATTATGCTTATATTATCGATAGAACGACACTTACTATACTTATTACTGTTATTATTATCAATCTAACTCATATTATTAGCCATATTATGCTTAAATGATCGATAGTACGACAATTACTATACTTATTACTCTTATTATTATCAATCTAACTCGTATTATTAGCCATATCATGCTTACATGATCGATAGAACGACAAATACTATACTTATTACTCTTATTATTATCAATCTAACTCATATTATTAGCCATATTATGCTTATATGATCGATAGAACGACAATTACTATACTCACTACTCTTAGTATTATCAATCTAACTCATATTATTAGCCATATTATGCTTATATTATCGATAGAACGACAATTACTATACTTATTACTGTTATTATTATCAATCTAACTCATATTATTAGCCATATTATACTTATATGATCGATAGAATGAGAATTACTATACTCACTACTCTTAGTATTATCACTCTAACTCATATTATTAGCCTTATTATGCTTATATGATCGATAGAACGACAATTACTGTAGTTATTACTCTTATTATTATCAATCTAACTCATATTATTAGCCATATTATGCTTATATGATCGATAGAACGAGAATTTCAATACTCACTACTCTTAGTATTATCAATCTGACTCATATTATTACCCATATTATGCTTAAATGATCGATAGATCTACAATTGCTATACTCATTACTCTTATTATTATCAATCTAACTCGTATTATTAGCCATATTATGCTTACATGATCGATAGAACGACAAATACTATACTTATTACTCTTATTATTATCAATCTAACTCATATTATTAGCCATATTATGCTTATATGATCGATAGAACGACAATTACTATACTCACTACTCTTAGGATTATCAATCTAACTCATATTATTAGCCATATTATGTTTATATTATCGATAGAACGAAAATTACTATACTTATTACTGTTATTATTATCAATCTGACTCATATTATTACCCATATTATGCTTAAATGATCGATAGAACGACAATTACTATACTTATTACTCTTATTATTATCAATCTAACTCATATTATTAGCCATATTATGCTTATATGATCGATAGAACGACAAATACTATACTTATTACTCTTATTATTATCAATCTAACTCATATTATTAGCCATATTATGCTTATATGATCGATAGTACGACAATTACTATACTTATTACTCTTATTATTATCAATCTAACTCGTATTATTAGCCATATCATGCTTACATGATCGATAGAACGACAAATACTATACTTATTACTCTTATTATTATCAATCTAACTCATATTATTAGCCATATTATGCTTATATTATCGATAGAACGACAATTACTATACTTATTACTGTCATTATTATCAATCTAACTCATATTATTAGCCATATTATGCTTAAATGATCGATAGATCTACAATTGCTATACTCATTACTCTTATTATTATCAATCTAACTCATATTATTGGCCATATTATGCTTATATGATCGATAGAACGAGAATTACTATACTCACTACTCTTAGTATTATCAATCTAACTCATATTATTAGCCATATTATGCTTATATGATCGATAGAACGACAATTACTATACTCACTACTCTTAGTATTATCAATCTAACTCATATTATTAGCCATATTATGCTTATATTATCGATAGAACGACAATTACTATACTTATTACTGTTATTATTATCAATCTAACTCATATTATTAGCCATATTATGCTTATATGATCGATAGAATGAGAATTACTATACTCACTACTCTTAGTATTATCACTCTAACTCATATTATTAGCCTTATTATGCTTATATGATCGATAGAACGGCAATTACTGTAGCTATTACTCTTACTATTATCAATCTAACTCATATTATTAGCCATATTATGCTTAAATGATCGATAGAACTACAATTACTATACTCATTACTCTTATTATTATCAATCTAACTCATATTATTAGCCATATTATGCTTATATGATCGATAGAACGAGAATTACTATACTCACTACTCTTAGGATTATCAATCTAACTCATATTATTAGCCATATTATGTTTATATTATCGATAGAACGACAATTACTATACTTATTACTGTTATTATTATCAATCTGACTCATATTGTTACCCATATTATGCTTAAATGATCGATAGAACGACAATTACTATACTTATTACTCTTATTATTATCAATCTAACTCATATTATTAGCCATATTATGCTTATATGATCGATAGAACGACAAATACTATCCTTACTACTCTTATTATTATCAATCTAACTCATATTATTAACCATATTATGCAGATACGATCGATAGAACTACAATTACTCTACTCATTACTCTTATTATTATCAATCTAACTCATATTATTAGCCATATTATGCTTATATGATCGATGGAATGAGAATTACTATACTCACTACTCTTAGTACTATCACTCTAACTCGTATTATTAGCCATATTATGCTTATATGATCGAGAGAACGACAAATACTATACTTATTACTCTTATTATTATCACTCTAACTCATATTATTAGCCATATTATGCTTATATGATCGATAGAACTACAATTACTCTACTCATTACTCTTATTATTATCAATCTAACTCATATTATTAGCCATATTATGCTTATATTATCGATAGAACGACAAATACTATACTTATTACTCTTATTATTATCAATCTAACTCATATTATTAGCCATATTATGCTTATATGATCGATAGAACGAGAATTACTATACTCACTACTCTTAGTATTATCAATCTAACTCATATTATTAGCCATATTATGATCATATTATCGATAGAACGACAATTACTATACTTATTACTGTCATTATTATCAATCTAACTCATATTATTAGCCACATTATGCTTAAATGATCGATAGATCTACAATTGCTATACTCATTACTCTTATTATTATCAATCTAACTCGTATTATTAGCCATATTATGCTTACATGATCGATAGAACGACAAATACTATACTCACTACTCTTAGTATTATCAATCTAACTCATATTATTAGCCATATTATGCTTATATGATCGATAGTACGACAATTACTATACTTATTACTCTTATTATTATCAATCTAACTCGTATTATTAGCCATATCATGCTTACATGATCGATAGAACGACAAATGCTATACTTATTACTCTTATTATTATCAATCTAACTCATATTATTAGCCATATTATGCTTATATTATCGATAGAACGACAATTACTATACTTATTACTGTTATTATTATCAATCTAACTCATATTATTAGCCATATTATACTTATATGATCGATAGAATGAGAATTACTATACTCACTACTCTTAGTATTATCACTCTAACTCATATTATTAGCCTTATTATGCTTATATGATCGATAGAACGACAATTACTGTAGTTATTACTCTTAATATTATCAATCTAACTCATATTATTAGCCATATTATGCTTAAATGATCGATAGAACTACAATTACTATACTCATTACTCTTATTATTATCAATCTAATTCATATTATTAGCCATATTATGCTTATATGATCGATAGAACGAGAATTACTATACTCACTACTCTTAGTATTATCAATCTAACTCATATTATTAGCCATATTATGCTTATATGATCGATAGAACGACAATTACTATACTCACTACTCTTAGTATTATCAATCTAACTCATATTATTAGCCATATTATGCTTATATTATCGATAGAACGACAATTACTATACTTATTACTGTTATTATTATCAATCTAACTCATATTATTAGCCATATTATGCTTATATGATCGATAGAATGAGAATTACTATACTCACTACTCTTAGTATTATCACTCTAACTCATATTATTAGCCTTATTATGCTTATATGATCGATAGAACGACAATTACTGTAGCTATTACTCTTACTATTATCAATCTAACTCATATTATTAGCCATATTATGCTTAAATGATCGATAGAACTACAATTACTATACTCATTACTCTTATTATTATCAATCTAACTCATATTATTAGCCATATTATGCTTATATGATCGATAGAACGAGAATTACTATACTCACTACTCTTAGGATTATCAATCTAACTCATATTATTAGCCATATTATGTTTATATTATCGATAGAACGACTATTACTATACTTATTACTGTTATTATTATCAATCTGACTCATATTATTACCCATATTATGCTTAAATGATCGATAGAACGACAATTACTATACTTATTACTCTTATTATTATCAATCTAACTCATATTATTAGCCATATTATGCTTATATGATCGATAGAACGACAAATACTATCCTTACTACTCTTATTATTATCAATCTAACTCATATTATTAACCATATTATGCAGATACGATCGATAGAACTACAATTACTCTACTCATTACTCTTATTATTATCAATCTAACTCATATTATTAGCCATATTATGCTTATATGATCGATGGAATGAGAATTACTATACTCACTACTCCTAGTACTATCACTCTAACTCGTATTATTAGCCATATTATGCTTATATGATCGAGAGAACGACAAATACTATACTTATTACTCTTATTATTATCAATCTAACTCATATTATTAGCCATATTATGCTTATATGATCGATAGAACGACAATTACTATACTCACTACTCTTAGTATTATCAATCTAACTCATATTATTAGCCATATTATGCTTATATGATCGATAGAATGAGAATTACTATACTCGCTACTCTTAGTATTATCACTCTAACTCATATTATTAGCCTTATTATGCTTATATGATCGATAGAACTACAATTACTCTACTCATTACTCTTATTATTATCAATCTAACTCATATTATTAGCCATATTATGCTTATATGATCGATAGAACGACAAATACTATACTTATTACCCTTATTATTATCAATCTAACTCATATTATTAGCCATATTATGCTTATATGATCGATAGAACGAGAATTACTATACTCACTACTCTTAGTATTATCAATCTAACTCATATTATTAGCCATATTATGATTATATTATCGATAGAACGACAATTACTATACTTATTACTGTTATTATTATCAATCTAACTCATATTATTAGCCATATTATGCTTAAATGATCGATAGAATGAGAATTACTATACTCACTACTCTTAGTATTATCACTCTAACTCATATTATTAGCCATATTATGCTTATATGTTCGAGAGAACGACAATTACTATACTTATCACTCTTATTGTTATCAATCTAACTCATATTATTAGCCTTATTATGCTTATATGATCGATAGAACGACAATTACTGTAGTTATTACTCTTATTATTATCAATCTAACTCATATTATTAGCCATATTATGCTTATATGATCGATAGAACGAGAATTACTATACTCACTACTCTTAGTATTATCAATCTAACTCATATTATTAGCCATATTATGCTTATATGATCGAGAGAACGACAATTACTATACTTATTACTCTTATTGTTATCAATCTAACTCGTATTATTAGCCATATTATGCTTACATGATCGATAGAACGACAAATACTATACTTATTACTCTTATTATTATCAATCTAACTCATATTATTAGCCATATTATGCTTATATGATCGATAGAACGACAATTACTATACTCACTACTCTTAGTATTATCAATCTAACTCATATTATTAGCCATATTATGCTTATGTTATCGATAGAACGACAATTACTATACTTATTACTGTTATTATTATCAAACTAACTCATATTAGTAGCCATATTATGCTTATATGATCGATAGAATGAGAATTACTATACTCACTACTCTAAGTATTATCACTCTAACTCATATTATTAGCCTTATTATGCTTATATGATCGATAGAACGACAATTACTGTAGTTATTACTCCTATTATTATCAATCTAACTCATATTATTAGCCATATTATGCTTATATGATCGATAGAACGAGAATTACTATACTCACTACTCTTAGTATTATCAATCTAACTCATATTACTAGCCATATTATGGTTATATTATCGATAGAACGACAATTACTATACTTATTACTGTTATTATTATCAATCTAACTCATATTATTAACCATATTATGCTTAAATGATCGATAGATCTACAATTGCTATACTCATTACTCTTATTATTATCAATCTAACTCGTATTATTAGCCATATTATGCTTACATGATCGATAGAACGACAAATACTATACTTATTACTCTTATTATTATCAATCTAACTCATATTATTAGCCATATTATGCTTATATGATCGATAGAACGACAATTACTATACTCACAACTCTTAGTATTATCAATCTAACTCATATTATTAGCCATATTATGCTTATGTTATCGATAGAACGACAATTACTATACTTATTACTGTTATTATTATCAATCTAACTCATATTATTAGCCATATTATGCTTATATGATCGATAGAACGAGAATTACTATACTCACTACTCTTAGTATTATCAATCTAACTCATATTATTAGCCATATTATGATTATATTATCGATAGAACGACAATTACTATACTTATTACTGTCATTATTATCAATCTAACTCATATTATTAGCCATATTATGCTTAAATGATCGATAGATCTACAATTGCTATACTCACTACTCTTATTATTATCAATCTAACTCGTATTATTAGCCATATTATGCTTACATGATCGATAGAACGACAAATACTATACTTATTACTCTTATTATTATCAATCTAACTCATATTATTAGCCATATTATGCTTATATGATCGATAGAACGACAATTACTATACTCACTACTCTTAGTATTATCAATCTAACTCATATTATTAGCCATATTATGCTTATATTATCGACAGAACGACAATTACTATACTTATTACTGTTATTATTATCAATCTAACTCATATTATTAGCCATATTATGCTTATATCATCGATGGAATGAGAATTACTATACTCACTACTCTTAGCACTATCACTCTAACTCATATTATTAGCCATATTATGCTTATATGATCGAGAGAACGACAATTACTATACTTATTACTCTTATTATTATCAATCTAACTCATATTATTAGCCATATTATGCTTATATGATCGATAGAACGAGAATTACTATACTCACTACTCTTAGTATTATCAATCTAACTCATATTATTAGCCATATTATGGTTATATTATCGATAGAACGACAATTACTATACTTATTACTGTTATTATTATCAATCTAACTCATATTATTAGCCATATTATGCTTAAATGATCGATAGAATGAGAATTACTATACTCACTACTCTTAGTATTATCACTCTAACTCATATTATTAGCCATATTATGCTTATATGATCGAGAGAACGACAATTACTATACTTATTACTCTTATTGTTATCAATCTAACTCATATTATTAGCCTTATTATGCTTATATGATCGATAGAACGACAATTACTGTAGTTATTACTCTTATTATTATCAATCTAACTCATATTATTAGCCATATTATGCTTATATGATCGATAGAACGAGAATTACTATACCCACTACTCTTAGTATTATCAATCTAACTCATATTATTAGCCATATTATGCTTATATGATCGAGAGAACGACAATTACTATACTTATTACTCTTATTGTTATCAATCTAACTCATATTATTAGCCATATTATGCTTATATTATCGATAGAACGACAATTACTATACTTATTACTGTTATTATTATCAATCTAACTCATATTATTAGCCATATTATACTTATATGATCGATAGAATGAGAATTACTATACTCACTACTCTTAGTATTATCACTCTAACTCATATTATTAGCCTTATTATGCTTATATGATCGATAGAACGACAATTACTGTAGTTATTACTCTTATTATTATCAATCTAACTCATATTATTAGCCATATTATGCTTATGTGATCGATAGAACGAGAATTTCAATACTCACTACTCTTAGTATTATCAATCTGACTCATATTATTACCCATATTATGCTTAAATGATCGATAGATCTACAATTGCTATACTCATTACTCTTATTATTATCAATCTAACTCGTATTATTAGCCATATTATGCTTACATGATCGATAGAACGACAAATACTATACTTATTACTCTTATTATTATCAATCTAACTCATATTATTAGCCATATTATGCTTATATGATCGATAGAACGACAATTACTATACTCACTACTCTTAGTATTATCAATCTAACTCATATTATTAGCCATATTATGCTTATATTATCGATAGAACGACAATTACTATACCTATTACTGTTATTATTATCAATCTACCTCATATTATTAGCCATATTATGCTTATATGATCGATAGAATGAGAATTACTATACTCACTACTCTTAGTACTATCACTCTAACTCATATTATTAGCCATATTATGCTTATATGATCGAGAGAACGACAATTACTATACTTATTACTCTTATTATTATCAATCTAACTCATATTATTAGCCATATTATGCTTATATGATCGATAGAACGAGAATTACTATACTCACTACTCTTAGTATTATCAATCTAACTCATATTATTAGCCATATTATGGTTATATTATCGATAGAACGACAATTACTATACTTATTACTGTTATTATTATTAATCTAAATCATATTATTAGCCATATTATGCTTAAATGATCGATAGAATGAGAATTACTATACTCACTACTCTTAGTATTATCACTCTAACTCATATTATTAGCCATATTATGCTTATATGATCGAGAGAACGACAATTACTATACCTATTACTCTTATTATTATCAATCTAACTCATATTATTAGCCTTATTATGCTTATATGATCGATAGAACGACAATTACTGTAGTTATTACTCTTATTATTATCAATCTAACTCATATTATTAGCCATATTATGCTTATATGATCGATAGAACGAGAATTACTATACTCACTACTCTTAGTATTATCAATCTAACTCATATTATTAGCCATATTATGCTTATATTATCGATAGAACGACAATTACTATACTTATTACTGTTATTATTATCAATCTAACTCATATTATTAGCCATATTATGCTTATATGATCGATAGAACGACAATTACTATACTCACTACTCTTAGTATTATCAATCTAACTCATATTATTAGCCATATTATGCTTATATGATCGAGAGAACGACAATTACTATACTTATTACTCTTATTGTTATCAATCTAACTCGTATTATTAGCCATATTATGCTTACATGATCGATAGAACGACAAATACTATACTTATTACTCTTATTATTATCAATCTAACTCATATTATTAGCCATATTATGCTTATATGATCGATAGAACGACAATTACTATACTCACTACTCTTAGTATTATCAATCTAACTCATATTATTAGCCATATTATGCTTATATTATCGATAGAACGACAATTACTATACTTATTACTGTTATTATTATCAAACTAACTCATATTAGTAGTCATATTATGCTTATATGATCGATAGAATGAGAATTACTATACTCACTACTCTAAGTATTATCACTCTAACTCATATTATTAGCCTTATTATGCTTATATGATCGATAGAACGACAATTACTGTAGTTATTACTCTTATTATTATCAATCTAACTCATATTATTAGCCATATTATGCTTATATGATCGATAGAACGAGAATTACTATACTCACTACTCTTAGTATTATCAATCTAACTCATATTACTAGCCATATTATGGTTATATTATCGATAGAACGACAATTACTATACTTATTACTGTTATTATTATCAATCTAACTCATATTATTAGCCATATTATGCTTAAATGATGGATAGATCTACAATTGCTATACTCATTACTCTTATTATTATCAATCTAACTCGTATTATTAGCCATATTATGCTTACATGATCGATAGAACGACAAATACTATACTTATTACTCTTATTATTATCAATCTAACTCATATTATTAGCCATATTATGCTTATATGATCGATAGAACGACAATTACTATACTCACTACTCTTAGTATTATCAATCTAACTCATATTATTAGCCATATTATGCTTATATTATCGATAGAACGACAATTACTATACTTATTACTGTTATTATTATCAATCTGACTCATATTATTACCCATATTATGCTTAAATGATCGATAGAACGACAATTACTATACTTATTACTCTTATTATTATCAATCTAACTCATATTATTAGCCATATTATGCTTATATGATCGATAGAACGACAAATACTATCCTTACTACTCTTATTATTATCAATCTAACTCATATTATTAACCATATTATGCAGATACGATCGATAGAACTACAATTACTCTACTCATTACTCTTATTATTATCAATCTAACTCATATTATTAGCCATATTATGCTTATATCATCGATAGAACGACAAATACTATACTTATTACTGTTATTATTATCAATCTAACTCATATTATTAGCCATATTATGCTTATATCATCGATGGAATGAGAATTACTATACTCACTACTCTTAGCACTATCACTCTAACTCATATTATTAGCCATATTATGCTTATATGATCGAGAGAACGACAATTACTATACTTATTACTCTTATTATTATCAATCTAACTCATATTATTAGCCATATTATGCTTATATGATCGATAGAACGAGAATTACTATACTCACTACTCTTAGTATTATCAATCTAACTCATATTATTAGCCATATTATGGTTATATTATCGATAGAACGACAATTACTATACTTATTACTGTTATTATTATCAATCTAACTCATATTATTAGCCATATTATGCTTAAATGATCGATAGAATGAGAATTACTATACTCACTACTCTTAGTATTATCACTCTAACTCATATTATTAGCCATATTATGCTTATATGATCGAGAGAACGACAATTACTATACTTATTACTCTTATTGTTATCAATCTAACTCATATTATTAGCCTTATTATGCTTATATGATCGATAGAACGACAATTACTGTAGTTATTACTCTTATTATTATCAATCTAACTCATATTATTAGCCATATTATGCTTATATGATCGATAGAACGAGAATTACTATACCCACTACTCTTAGTATTATCAATCTAACTCATATTATTAGCCATATTATGCTTATATGATCGAGAGAACGACAATTACTATACTTATTACTCTTATTGTTATCAATCTAACTCATATTATTAGCCATATTATGCTTATATTATCGATAGAACGACAATTACTATACTTATTACTGTTATTATTATCAATCTAACTCATATTATTAGCCATATTATACTTATATGATCGATAGAATGAGAATTACTATACTCACTACTCTTAGTATTATCACTCTAACTCATATTATTAGCCTTATTATGCTTATATGATCGATAGAACGACAATTACTGTAGTTATTACTCTTATTATTATCAATCTAACTCATATTATTAGCCATATTATGCTTATGTGATCGATAGAACGAGAATTTCAATACTCACTACTCTTAGTATTATCAATCTGACTCATATTATTACCCATATTATGCTTAAATGATCGATAGATCTACAATTGCTATACTCATTACTCTTATTATTATCAATCTAACTCGTATTATTAGCCATATTATGCTTACATGATCGATAGAACGACAAATACTATACTTATTACTCTTATTATTATCAATCTAACTCATATTATTAGCCATATTATGCTTATATGATCGATAGAACGACAATTACTATACTCACTACTCTTAGTATTATCAATCTAACTCATATTATTAGCCATATTATGCTTATATTATCGATAGAACGACAATTACTATACCTATTACTGTTATTATTATCAATCTACCTCATATTATTAGCCATATTATGCTTATATGATCGATAGAATGAGAATTACTATACTCACTACTCTTAGTACTATCACTCTAACTCATATTATTAGCCATATTATGCTTATATGATCGAGAGAACGACAATTACTATACTTATTACTCTTATTATTATCAATCTAACTCATATTATTAGCCATATTATGCTTATATGATCGATAGAACGAGAATTACTATACTCACTACTCTTAGTATTATCAATCTAACTCATATTATTAGCCATATTATGGTTATATTATCGATAGAACGACAATTACTATACTTATTACTGTTATTATTATTAATCTAAATCATATTATTAGCCATATTATGCTTAAATGATCGATAGAATGAGAATTACTATACTCACTACTCTTAGTATTATCACTCTAACTCATATTATTAGCCATATTATGCTTATATGATCGAAGAGAACGACAATTACTATACCTATTACTCTTATTATTATCAATCTAACTCATATTATTAGCCTTATTATGCTTATATGATCGATAGAACGACAATTACTGTAGTTATTACTCTTATTATTATCAATCTAACCTCATATTATTAGCCATATTATGCTTATATGATCGATAGAACGAGAATTACTATACTCACTACTCTTAGTATTATCAATCTAACTCATATTATTAGCCATATTATGCTTATATTATCGATAGAACGACAATTACTATACTTATTACTGTTATTATTATCAATCTAACTCATATTATTAGCCATATTATGCTTATATGATCGATAGAACGACAATTACTATACTCACTACTCTTAGTATTATCAATCTAACTCATATTATTAGCCATATTATGCTTATATGATCGAGAGAACGACAATTACTATACTTATTACTCTTATTGTTATCAATCTAACTCGTATTATTAGCCATATTATGCTTACATGATCGATAGAACGACAAATACTATACTTATTACTCTTATTATTATCAATCTAACTCATATTATTAGCCATATTATGCTTATATGATCGATAGAACGACAATTACTATACTCACTACTCTTAGTATTATCAATCTAACTCATATTATTAGCCATATTATGCTTATATTATCGATAGAACGACAATTACTATACTTATTACTGTTATTATTATCAAACTAACTCATATTAGTAGTCATATTATGCTTATATGATCGATAGAATGAGAATTACTATACTCACTACTCTAAGTATTATCACTCTAACTCATATTATTAGCCTTATTATGCTTATATGATCGATAGAACGACAATTACTGTAGTTATTACTCTTATTATTATCAATCTAACTCATATTATTAGCCATATTATGCTTATATGATCGATAGAACGAGAATTACTATACTCACTACTCTTAGTATTATCAATCTAACTCATATTACTAGCCATATTATGGTTATATTATCGATAGAACGACAATTACTATACTTATTACTGTTATTATTATCAATCTAACTCATATTATTAGCCATATTATGCTTAAATGATGGATAGATCTACAATTGCTATACTCATTACTCTTATTATTATCAATCTAACTCGTATTATTAGCCATATTATGCTTACATGATCGATAGAACGACAAATACTATACTTATTACTCTTATTATTATCAATCTAACTCATATTATTAGCCATATTATGCTTATATGATCGATAGAACGACAATTACTATACTCACTACTCTTAGTATTATCAATCTAACTCATATTATTAGCCATATTATGCTTATATTATCGATAGAACGACAATTACTATACTTATTACTGTTATTATTATCAATCTGACTCATATTATTACCCATATTATGCTTAAATGATCGATAGAACGACAATTACTATACTTATTACTCTTATTATTATCAATCTAACTCATATTATTAGCCATATTATGCTTATATGATCGATAGAACGACAAATACTATCCTTACTACTCTTATTATTATCAATCTAACTCATATTATTAACCATATTATGCAGATACGATCGATAGAACTACAATTACTCTACTCATTACTCTTATTATTATCAATCTAACTCATATTATTAGCCATATTATGCTTATATCATCGATAGAACGACAAATACTATACTTATTACTCTTATTATTATCAATCTAACTCATATTATTAGCCATATTATGCTTATATCATCGATGGAATGAGAATTACTATACTCACTACTCTTAGCACTATCACTCTAACTCATATTATTAGCCATATTATGCTTATATGATCGAGAGAACGACAATTACTATACTTATTACTCTTATTATTATCAATCTAACTCATATTATTAGCCATATTATGCTTATATGATCGATAGAACGAGAATTACTATACTCACTACTCTTAGTATTATCAATCTAACTCATATTATTAGCCATATTATGGTTATATTATCGATAGAACGACAATTACTATACTTATTACTGTTATTATTATCAATCTAACTCATATTATTAGCCATATTATGCTTAAATGATCGATAGAATGAGAATTACTATACTCACTACTCTTAGTATTATCACTCTAACTCATATTATTAGCCATATTATGCTTATATGATCGAGAGAACGACAATTACTATACTTATTACTCTTATTGTTATCAATCTAACTCATATTATTAGCCTTATTATGCTTATATGATCGATAGAACGACAATTACTGTAGTTATTACTCTTATTATTATCAATCTAACTCATATTATTAGCCATATTATGCTTATATGATCGATAGAACGAGAATTACTATACCCACTACTCTTAGTATTATCAATCTAACTCATATTATTAGCCATATTATGCTTATATGATCGAGAGAACGACAATTACTATACTTATTACTCTTATTGTTATCAATCTAACTCATATTATTAGCCATATTATGCTTATATTATCGATAGAACGACAATTACTATACTTATTACTGTTATTATTATCAATCTAACTCATATTATTAGCCATATTATACTTATATGATCGATAGAATGAGAATTACTATACTCACTACTCTTAGTATTATCACTCTAACTCATATTATTAGCCTTATTATGCTTATATGATCGATAGAACGACAATTACTGTAGTTATTACTCTTCTTATTATCAATCTAACTCATATTATTAGCCATATTATGCTTATGTGATCGATAGAACGAGAATTTCAATACTCACTACTCTTAGTATTATCAATCTGACTCATATTATTACCCATATTATGCTTAAATGATCGATAGATCTACAATTGCTATACTCATTACTCTTATTATTATCAATCTAACTCGTATTATTAGCCATATTATGCTTACATGATCGATAGAACGACAAATACTATACTTATTACTCTTATTATTATCAATCTAACTCATATTATTAGCCATATTATGCTTATATGATCGATAGAACGACAATTACTATACTCACTACTCTTAGTATTATCAATCTAACTCATATTATTAGCCATATTATGCTTATATTATCGATAGAACGACAATTACTATACCTATTACTGTTATTATTATCAATCTACCTCATATTATTAGCCATATTATGCTTATATGATCGATAGAATGAGAATTACTATACTCACTACTCTTAGTACTATCACTCTAACTCATATTATTAGCCATATTATGCTTATATGATCGAGAGAACGACAATTACTATACTTATTACTCTTATTATTATCAATCTAACTCATATTATTAGCCATATTATGCTTATATGATCGATAGAACGAGAATTACTATACTCACTACTCTTAGTATTATCAATCTAACTCATATTATTAGCCATATTATGGTTATATTATCGATAGAACGACAATTACTATACTTATTACTGTTATTATTATTAATCTAAATCATATTATTAGCCATATTATGCTTAAATGATCGATAGAATGAGAATTACTATACTCACTACTCTTAGTATTATCACTCTAACTCATATTATTAGCCATATTATGCTTATATGATCGAGAGAACGACAATTACTATACCTATTACTCTTATTATTATCAATCTAACTCATATTATTAGCCTTATTATGCTTATATGATCGATAGAACGACAATTACTGTAGTTATTACTCTTATTATTATCAATCTAACTCATATTATTAGCCATATTATGCTTATATGATCGATAGAACGAGAATTACTATACTCACTACTCTTAGTATTATCAATCTAACTCATATTATTAGCCATATTATGCTTATATTATCGATAGAACGACAATTACTATACTTATTACTGTTATTATTATCAATCTAACTCATATTATTAGCCATATTATGCTTATATGATCGATAGAACGACAATTACTATACTCACTACTCTTAGTATTATCAATCTAACTCATATTATTAGCCATATTATGCTTATATGATCGAGAGAACGACAATTACTATACTTATTACTCTTATTGTTATCAATCTAACTCGTATTATTAGCCATATTATGCTTACATGATCGATAGAACGACAAATACTATACTTATTACTCTTATTATTATCAATCTAACTCATATTATTAGCCATATTATGCTTATATGATCGATAGAACGACAATTACTATACTCACTACTCTTAGTATTATCAATCTAACTCATATTATTAGCCATATTATGCTTATATTATCGATAGAACGACAATTACTATACTTATTACTGTTATTATTATCAAACTAACTCATATTAGTAGTCATATTATGCTTATATGATCGATAGAATGAGAATTACTATACTCACTACTCTAAGTATTATCACTCTAACTCATATTATTAGCCTTATTATGCTTATATGATCGATAGAACGACAATTACTGTAGTTATTACTCTTATTATTATCAATCTAACTCATATTATTAGCCATATTATGCTTATATGATCGATAGAACGAGAATTACTATACTCACTACTCTTAGTATTATCAATCTAACTCATATTACTAGCCATATTATGGTTATATTATCGATAGAACGACAATTACTATACTTATTACTGTTATTATTATCAATCTAACTCATATTATTAGCCATATTATGCTTAAATGATGGATAGATCTACAATTGCTATACTCATTACTCTTATTATTATCAATCTAACTCGTATTATTAGCCATATTATGCTTACATGATCGATAGAACGACAAATACTATACTTATTACTCTTATTATTATCAATCTAACTCATATTATTAGCCATATTATGCTTATATGATCGATAGAACGACAATTACTATACTCACTACTCTTAGTATTATCAATCTAACTCATATTATTAGCCATATTATGCTTATATTATCGATAGAACGACAATTACTATACTTATTACTGTTATTATTATCAATCTGACTCATATTATTACCCATATTATGCTTAAATGATCGATAGAACGACAATTACTATACTTATTACTCTTATTATTATCAATCTCACTCATATTATTAGCCATATTATGCTTATATGATCGATAGAACGACAAATACTATCCTTACTACTCTTATTATTATCAATCTAACTCATATTATTAACCATATTATGCAGATACGATCGATAGAACTACAATTACTCTACTCATTACTCTTATTATTATCAATCTAACTCATATTATTAGCCATATTATGCTTATATCATCGATAGAACGACAAATACTATACTTATTACTCTTATTATTATCAATCTAACTCATATTATTAGCCATATTATGCTTATATGATCGATAGAACGAGAATTACTATACTCACTACTCTTAGTATTATCAATCTAACTCATATTATTAGCCATATTATGATTATATTATCGATAGAACGACAATTACTATACTTATTACTGTCATTATTATCAATCTAACTCATATTATTAGCCATATTATGCTTAAATGATCGATAGATCTACAATTGCTATACTCACTACTCTTATTATTATCAATCTAACTCGTATTATTAGCCATATTATGCTTACATGATCGATAGAACGACAAATACTATACTTATTACTCTTATTATTATCAATCTAACTCATATTATTAGCCATATTATGCTTATATGATCGATAGAACGACAATTACTATACTCACTACTCTTAGTATTATCAATCTAACTCATATTATTAGCCATATTATGCTTATATGATCGAGAGAACGACAATTACTATACTTATTACTGTTATTATTATCAATCTAACTCATATTATTAGCCATATTATGCTTAAATGATCGATAGAACTACAATTACTATACTCATTACTCTTATTATTATCAATCTAACTCATATTATTAGCCATATTATGCTTATATGATCGATAGAACGAGAATTACTATACTCACTACTCTTAGTATTATCAATCTAACTCATATTATTTGCCATATTATGCTTATATGATCGATAGAACGACAATTACTATACTCACTACTCTTAGTATTATCAATCTAACTCATATTATTAGCCTTATTATGCTTATATGATCGATAGAACGACAATTACTGGAGCTATTACTCTTACTATTATCAATCTAACTCATATTATTAGCCATATTATGCTTAAATGATCGACAGAACTACAATTACTATACTCATTACTCTTATTATTATCAATCTAACTCATATTATTAGCCATATTATGCTTATATGATCGATAGAACGAGAATTACTATACTCACTACTCTTAGTATTATCAATCTAACTCATATTATTAGCCATATTATGCTTATATGATCGAGAGAACGACAATTACTATACCTATTACTCTTATTATTATCAATCTAACTCATATTATTAGCCTTATTATGCTTATATGATCGATAGAACGACAATTACTGTAGTTATTACTCTTATTATTATCAATCTAACTCATATTATTAGCCATATTATGCTTATATGATCGATAGAACGAGAATTACTATACTCACTACTCTTAGTATTATCAATCTAACTCATATTATTAGCCATATTATGCTTATATTATCGATAGAACGACAATTACTATACTTATTACTGTTATTATTATCAATCTAACTCATATTATTTACCATATTATGCTTATATGATCGATAGAACGAGAATTACTATACTCACTACTCTTAGTATTATCAATCTAACTCATATTATTAGCCATATTATGCTTATATGATCGATAGAACGACAATTACTATACATATTACTCTTATTATTATGAATCTAACTCATATTATTAACCATATTATGCCGATATGATCGATAGAACTACAATTACTATACTCATTACTCTTATTATTATCAATCTAACTCATATTATTAGCCATATTATGCTTATATGATCGATAGAACGAGAATTACTATACTCACTACTCTTAGTATTATCAATCTAACTCATATTATTAGCCATATTATGCTTATATTATCGATAGAACGACAATTACTATACTCATTACTGTTATTATTATCAATCTAACTCATATTATTAGCCATATTATGCTTAAATGATCGATAGTACGACAATTACTATACTTATTACTCTTATTATTATCAATCTAACTCGTATTATTAGCCATATCATGCTTACATGATCGATAGAACGGCAAATACTATACTTATTACTCTTATTATTATCAATCTAACTCATATTATTAGCCATATTATGCTTATATGATCGATAGAACGACAATTACTATACTCACTACTCTTAGTATTATCAATCTAACTCATATTATTAGCCATATTATGCTTATATTATCGATAGGACGACAATTACTATACTTATTACTGTTATTATTATCAATCTAACTCATATTATTAGCCATATTATACTTATATGATCGATAGAATGAGAATTACTATACTCACTACTCTTAGTATTATCAATCTAACTCATATTATTAGCCTTATTATGCTTATATGATCGATAGAACGACAAATACTATCCTTACTACTCTTATTATTATCAATCTAACTCATATTATTAACCATATTATGCAGATACGATCGATAGAACTACAATTACTCTACTCATTACTCTTATTATTATCAATCTAACTCATATTATTAGCCATATTATGCTTATATCATCGATAGAACGACAAATACTATACTTATTACTGTTATTATTATCAATCTAACTCATATTATTTACCATATTATGCTTATATGATCGATAGAACGAGAATTACTATACTCACTACTCTTAGTATTATCAATCTAACTCATATTATTAGCCATATTATGCTTATATGATCGATAGAACGACAATTACTATACATATTACTCTTATTATTATGAATCTAACTCATATTATTAACCATATTATGCCGATATGATCGATAGAACTACAATTACTATACTCATTACTCTTATTATTATCAATCTAACTCATATTATTAGCCATATTATGCTTATATGATCGATAGAACGAGAATTACTATACTCACTACTCTTAGTATTATCAATCTAACTCATATTATTAGCCATATTATGCTTATATTATCGATAGAACGACAATTACTATACTCATTACTGTTATTATTATCAATCTAACTCATATTATTAGCCATATTATGCTTAAATGATCGATAGTACGACAATTACTATACTTATTACTCTTATTATTATCAATCTAACTCGTATTATTAGCCATATCATGCTTACATGATCGATAGAACGGCAAATACTATACTTATTACTCTTATTATTATCAATCTAACTCATATTATTAGCCATATTATGCTTATATGATCGATAGAACGACAATTACTATACTCACTACTCTTAGTATTATCAATCTAACTCATATTATTAGCCATATTATGCTTATATTATCGATAGGACGACAATTACTATACTTATTACTGTTATTATTATCAATCTAACTCATATTATTAGCCATATTATACTTATATGATCGATAGAATGAGAATTACTATACTCACTACTCTTAGTATTATCACTCTAACTCATATTATTAGCCTTATTATGCTTATATGATCGATAGAACGACAATTACTGTAGTTATTACTCTTATTATTATCAATCTAACTCATATTATTAGCCATATTATGCTTATATGATCGATAGAACGAGAATTTCTATACTCACTACTCTTAATATTATCAATCTAACTCATATTACTAGCCATATTATGGTTATATTATCGATAGAACGACAATTACTATACTTATTACTGTTATTATTATCAATCTAACTCATATTATTAGCCATATTATGCTTAAATGATCGATAGAACTACAATTACTATACACATTACTCTTATTATTATCAAACTAAATCATATTATTAGCCATATTATGCTTATATGATCGATAGAACGAGAATTACTATACTCACTACTCTTAGTATTATCAATCTAACTCATATTATTAGCCATATTATGCTTATATGATCGATAGAACGACAATTACTATACTCACTGCTCTTAGTATTATCAATCTAACTCATATTATTAGCCATATTATGCTTATATTATCGATAGAACGACAATTACTATACTTATTACTGTTATTATTATCAATCTAACTCATATTATTAGCCATATTATGCAGATATGATCGATAGAACTACAATTACTCTACTCATTACTCTTATTATTATCAATCTAACTCATATTATTAGCCATATTATGCTTATATGATCGATAGAACGACAAATACTATACTTATTACTCTTATTATTATCAATCTAACTCATATTATTAGCCATATTATGCTTATATGATCGATAGAACGAGAATTACTATACTCACTACTCTTAGTATTATCAATCTAACTCATATTACTAGCCATATTATGGTTATATTATCGATAGAACGACAATTACTATACTTATTACTGTTATTATTATCGATCTGACTCATATTATTACCCATATTATGCTTAAATAATCGATAGAACGACAATTACTATACTTATTACTCTTATTATTATCAATCTAACTCATATTATTAGCCATATTATGCTTATATTATCGATAGAACGACAATTACTATACTTATTACTGTTATTATTATCAATCTAACTCATATTATTAGCCATATTATGCTTAAATGATCGATAGAACTACAATTACTATACTCATTACTCTTATTATTATCAATCTAACTCATATTATTAGCCATATTATGCTTATATGATCGATAGAACGAGAATTACTATACTCACTACTCTTAGTATTATCAATCTAACTCATATTATTAGCCATATTATGCTTATATGATCGATAGAACGACAATTACTATACTCACTACTCTTAGTATTATCAATCTAACTCATATTATTAGCCTTATTATGCTTATATGATCGATAGAACGACAATTACTGGAGCTATTACTCTTACTATTATCAATCTAACTCATATTATTAGCCATATTATGCTTAAATGATCGACAGAACTACAATTACTATACTCATTACTCTTATTATTATCAATCTAACTCATATTATTAGCCATATTATGCTTATATGATCGATAGAACGAGAATTACTATACTCACTACTCTTAGTATTATCAATCTAACTCATATTATTAGCCATATTATGATTATATTATCGATAGAACGACAATTACTATACTTATTACTGTTATTATTATCAATCTGACTCATATTATTACCCATATTATGCTTAAATGATCGATAGAACGACAATTACTATACTTATTACTCTTATTATTATCAATCTAACTCATATTATTAGCCATATTATGGTTATATTATCGATAGAACGACAATTACTATACTTATTACTGTTATTATTATCAATCTAACTCATATTATTAGCCATATTATGCTTAAATGATCGATAGAATGAGAATTACTATACTCACTACTCTTAGTATTATCACTCTAACTCATATTATTAGCCATATTATGCTTATATGATCGAGAGAACGACAATTACTATACTTATTACTCTTATTGTTATCAATCTAACTCATATTATTAGCCTTATTATGCTTATATGATCGATAGAACGACAATTACTGTAATTATTACTCTTATTATTATCAATCTAACTCATATTATTAGCCATATTATGCTTATATGATCGATAGAACGAGAATTACTATACTCACTACTCTTAGTATTATCAATCTAACTCATATTATTAGCCATATTATGCTTATATGATCGAGAGAACGACAATTACTATACTTATTACTCTTATTGTTATCAATTTAACTCGTATTATTAGCCATATTATGCTTACATGATCGATAGAACGACAAATACTATACTTATTACTCTTATTATTATCAATCTAACTCATATTATTAGCCATATTATGCTTATATGATCGATAGAACGACAATTACTATACTCACTACTCTTAGTATTATCAATCTAACTCATATTATTAGCCATATTATGCTTATATTATCGATAGAACGACAATTACTGTACTTATTACTGTTATTATTATCAAACTAACTCATATTAGTAGTCATAATATGCTTATATGATCGATAGAATGAGAATTACTATACTCACTACTCTAAGTATTATCACTCTAACTCATATTATTAGCCTTATTATGCTTATATGATCGATAGAACGACAATTACTGTAGTTATTACTCTTATTATTATCAATCTAACTCATATTATTAGCCATATTATGCTTATATGATCGATAGAACGACAAATACTATACTTATTACTCTTATTATTATCAATCTAACTCATATTATTAGCCATATTATGCTTAAATGATCGATAGATCTACAATTGCTATACTCACTACTCTTATTATTATCAATCTAACTCGTATTATTAGCCATATTATGCTTACATGATCGATAGAACGACAAATACTATACTTATTACTCTTATTATTATCAATCTAACTCATATTATTAGCCATATTATGCTTAAATGATCGACAGAACTACAATTACTATACTCATTACTCTTATTATTATCAATCTAACTCATATTATTAGCCATATTATGCTTATATGATCGATAGAACGAGAATTACTATACTCACTACTCTTAGTATTATCAATCTAACTCATATTATTAGCCATATTATGATTATATTATCGATAGAACGACAATTACTATACTTATTACTGTTATTATTATCAATCTGACTCATATTATTACCCATATTATGCTTAAATGATCGATAGAACGACAATTACTATACTTATTACTCTTATTATTATCAATCTAACTCATATTATTAGCCATATTATGGTTATATTATCGATAGAACGACAATTACTATACTTATTACTGTTATTATTATCAATCTAACTCATATTATTAGCCATATTATGCTTAAATGATCGATAGAATGAGAATTACTATACTCACTACTCTTAGTATTATCACTCTAACTCATATTATTAGCCATATTATGCTTATATGATCGAGAGAACGACAATTACTATACTTATTACTCTTATTGTTATCAATCTAACTCATATTATTAGCCTTATTATGCTTATATGATCGATAGAACGACAATTACTGTAATTATTACTCTTATTATTATCAATCTAACTCATATTATTAGCCATATTATGCTTATATGATCGATAGAACGAGAATTACTATACTCACTACTCTTAGTATTATCAATCTAACTCATATTATTAGCCATATTATGCTTATATGATCGAGAGAACGACAATTACTATACTTATTACTCTTATTGTTATCAATCTAACTCGTATTATTAGCCATATTATGCTTACATGATCGATAGAACGACAAATACTATACTTATTACTCTTATTATTATCAATCTAACTCATATTATTAGCCATATTATGCTTATATGATCGATAGAACGACAATTACTATACTCACTACTCTTAGTATTATCAATCTAACTCATATTATTAGCCATATTATGCTTATATTATCGATAGAACGACAATTACTATACTCATTACTGTTATTATTATCAATCTAACTCATATTATTAGCCATATTATGCTTAAATGATCGATAGTACGACAATTACTATACTTATTACTCTTATTATTATCAATCTAACTCGTATTATTAGCCATATCATGCTTACATGATCGATAGAACGGCAAATACTATACTTATTACTCTTATTATTATCAATCTAACTCATATTATTAGCCATATTATGCTTATATGATCGATAGAACGACAATTACTATACTCACTACTCTTAGTATTATCAATCTAACTCATATTATTAGCCATATTATGCTTATATTATCGATAGGACGACAATTACTATACTTATTACTGTTATTATTATCAATCTAACTCATATTATTAGCCATATTATACTTATATGATCGATAGAATGAGAATTACTATACTCACTACTCTTAGTATTATCACTCTAACTCATATTATTAGCCTTATTATGCTTATATGATCGATAGAACGACAATTACTGTAGTTATTACTCTTATTATTATCAATCTAACTCATATTATTAGCCCATATTATGCTTATATGATCGATAGAACGAGAATTTCTATACTCACTACTCTTAATATTATCATCTAACTCATATTACTAGCCATATTATGGTTATATTATCGATAGAACGACAATTACTATACTTATTACTGTTATTATTATCAATCTAACTCATATTATTAGCCATATTATGCTTAAATGATCGATAGAACTACAATTACTATACACATTACTCTTATTATTATCAAACTAAATCATATTATTAGCCATATTATGCTTATATGATCGATAGAACGAGAATTACTATACTCACTACTCATAGTATTATCAATCTAACTCATATTATTAGCCATATTATGCTTATATGATCGATAGAACGACAATTACTATACTCACTGCTCTTAGTATTATCAATCTAACTCATATTATTAGCCATATTATGCTTATATTATCGATAGAACGACAATTACTATACTTATTACTGTTATTATTATCAATCTAACTCATATTATTAGCCATATTATGCAGATATGATCGATAGAACTACAATTACTCTACTCATTACTCTTATTTTTATCAATCTAACTCATATTATTAGCCATATTATGCTTATATGATCGATAGAACGACAAATACTATACTTATTACTCTTATTATTATCAATCTAACTCATATTATTAGCCATATTATGCTTATATGATCGATAGAACGAGAATTACTATACTCACTACTCTTAGTATTATCAATCTAACTCATATTACTAGCCATATTATGGTTATATTATCGATAGAACGACAATTACTATACTTATTACTGTTATTATTATCGATCTGACTCATATTATTACCCATATTATGCTTAAATAATCGATAGAACGACAATTACTATACTTATTACTCTTATTATTATCAATCTAACTCATATATTAGCCATATTATGCTTATATTATCGATAGAACGACAATTACTATACTTATTACTGTTATTATTATCAATCTAACTCATATTATTAGCCATATTATGCTTAAATGATCGATAGAACTACAATTACTATACTCATTACTCTTATTATTATCAATCTAACTCATATTATTAGCCATATTATGCTTATATGATCGATAGAACGAGAATTACTATACTCACTACTCTTAGTATTATCAATCTAACTCATATTATTAGCCATATTATGCTTATATGATCGATAGAACGACAATTACTATACTCACTACTCTTAGTATTATCAATCTAACTCATATTATTAGCCTTATTATGCTTATATGATCGATAGAACGACAATTACTGGAGCTATTACTCTTACTATTATCAATCTAACTCATATTATTAGCCATATTATGCTTAAATGATCGACAGAACTACAATTACTATACTCATTACTCTTATTATTATCAATCTAACTCATATTATTAGCCATATTATGCTTATATGATCGATAGAACGAGAATTACTATACTCACTACTCTTAGTATTATCAATCTAACTCATATTATTAGCCATATTATGATTATATTATCGATAGAACGACAATTACTATACTTATTACTGTTATTATTATCAATCTGACTCATATTATTACCCATATTATGCTTAAATGATCGATAGAACGACAATTACTATACTTATTACTCTTATTATTATCAATCTAACTCATATTATTAGCCATATTATGGTTATATTATCGATAGAACGACAATTACTATACTTATTACTGTTATTATTATCAATCTAACTCATATTATTAGCCATATTATGCTTAAATGATCGATAGAATGAGAATTACTATACTCACTACTCTTAGTATTATCACTCTAACTCATATTATTAGCCATATTATGCTTATATGATCGAGAGAACGACAATTACTATACTTATTACTCTTATTGTTATCAATCTAACTCATATTATTAGCCTTATTATGCTTATATGATCGATAGAACGACAATTACTGTAATTATTACTCTTATTATTATCAATCTAACTCATATTATTAGCCATATTATGCTTATATGATCGATAGAACGAGAATTACTATACTCACTACTCTTAGTATTATCAATCTAACTCATATTATTAGCCATATTATGCTTATATGATCGAGAGAACGACAATTACTATACTTATTACTCTTATTGTTATCAATTTAACTCGTATTATTAGCCATATTATGCTTACATGATCGATAGAACGACAAATACTATACTTATTACTCTTATTATTATCAATCTAACTCATATTATTAGCCATATTATGCTTATATGATCGATAGAACGACAATTACTATACTCACTACTCTTAGTATTATCAATCTAACTCATATTATTAGCCATATTATGCTTATATTATCGATAGAACGACAATTACTGTACTTATTACTGTTATTATTATCAAACTAACTCATATTAGTAGTCATATTATGCTTATATGATCGATAGAATGAGAATTACTATACTCACTACTCTAAGTATTATCACTCTAACTCATATTATTAGCCTTATTATGCTTATATGATCGATAGAACGACAATTACTGTAGTTATTACTCTTATTATTATCAATCTAACTCATATTATTAGCCATATTATGCTTATATGATCGATAGAACGACAAATACTATACTTATTACTCTTATTATTATCAATCTAACTCATATTATTAGCCATATTATGCTTAAATGATCGATAGATCTACAATTGCTATACTCACTACTCTTATTATTATCAATCTAACTCGTATTATTAGCCATATTATGCTTACATGATCGATAGAACGACAAATACTATACTTATTACTCTTATTATTATCAATCTAACTCATATTATTAGCCATATTATGCTTAAATGATCGACAGAACTACAATTACTATACTCATTACTCTTATTATTATCAATCTAACTCATATTATTAGCCATATTATGCTTATATGATCGATAGAACGAGAATTACTATACTCACTACTCTTAGTATTATCAATCTAACTCATATTATTAGCCATATTATGATTATATTATCGATAGAACGACAATTACTATACTTATTACTGTTATTATTATCAATCTGACTCATATTATTACCCATATTATGCTTAAATGATCGATAGAACGACAATTACTATACTTATTACTCTTATTATTATCAATCTAACTCATATTATTAGCCATATTATGGTTATATTATCGATAGAACGACAATTACTATACTTATTACTGTTATTATTATCAATCTAACTCATATTATTAGCCATATTATGCTTAAATGATCGATAGAATGAGAATTACTATACTCACTACTCTTAGTATTATCACTCTAACTCATATTATTAGCCATATTATGCTTATATGATCGAGAGAACGACAATTACTATACTTATTACTCTTATTGTTATCAATCTAACTCATATTATTAGCCTTATTATGCTTATATGATCGATAGAACGACAATTACTGTAATTATTACTCTTATTATTATCAATCTAACTCATATTATTAGCCATATTATGCTTATATGATCGATAGAACGAGAATTACTATACTCACTACTCTTAGTATTATCAATCTAACTCATATTATTAGCCATATTATGCTTATATGATCGAGAGAACGACAATTACTATACTTATTACTCTTATTGTTATCAATCTAACTCGTATTATTAGCCATATTATGCTTACATGATCGATAGAACGACAAATACTATACTTATTACTCTTATTATTATCAATCTAACTCATATTATTAGCCATATTATGCTTATATGATCGATAGAACGACAATTACTATACTCACTACTCTTAGTATTATCAATCTAACTCATATTATTAGCCATATTATGCTTATATTATCGATAGAACGACAATTACTGTACTTATTACTGTTATTATTATCAAACTAACTCATATTAGTAGTCATATTATGCTTATATGATCGATAGAATGAGAATTACTATACTCACTACTCTAAGTATTATCACTCTAACTCATATTATTAGCCTTATTATGCTTATATGATCGATAGAACGACAATTACTGTAGTTATTACTCTTATTATTATCAATCTAACTCATATTATTAGCCATATTATGCTTATATGATCGATAGAACGACAAATACTATACTTATTACTCTTATTATTATCAATCTAACTCATATTATTAGCCATATTATGCTTAAATGATCGATAGATCTACAATTGCTATACTCACTACTCTTATTATTATCAATCTAACTCGTATTATTAGCCATATTATGCTTACATGATCGATAGAACGACAAATACTATACTTATTACTCTTATTATTATCAATCTAACTCATATTATTAGCCATATTATGCTTATATGATCGATAGAACGAGAATTACTATACTCACTACTCTTAGTATTATCAATCTAACTCATATTACTAGCCATATTATGGTTATATTATCGATAGAACGACTATTACTATACTTATTACTGTTATTATTATCAATCTAACTCATATTATTAGCCATATTATGCTTAAATGATCGATAGATCTACAATTGCTATACTCATTACTCTTATTATTATCAATCTAACTCGTATTATTAGCCATATTATGCTTACATGATCGATAGAACGACAAATACTATACTTATTACTCTTATTATTATCAATCTAACTCATATTATTAGCCATATTATGCTTATATGATCGATAGAACGACAATTACTATACTCACTACTCTTAGTATTATCAATCTAACTCATATTATTAGCCATATTATGCTTATATTATCGATAGAATGAGAATTACTATACTCACTACTCTTAATATTATCACTCTAACTCATATTATTAGCCATATTATGCTTATATGATCGAGAGAACGACAATTACTATACTTATTACTCTTATTGTTATCAATATAACTCATATTATTAGCCTTATTATGCTTATATGATCGATAGAACGACAATTACTGTAGTTATTACTCTTATTATTATCAATCTAACTCATATTATTAGCCATATTATGCTTATATGATCGATAGAACGAGAATTACTATACTCACTACTCTTAGTATTATCAATCTAACTCATATTATTAGCCATATTATGCTTATATGATCGAGAGAACGACAATTACTATACTTATTACTCTTATTGTTATCAATCTAACTCGTATTATTAGCCATATTATGCTTACATGATCGATAGAACGACAAATACTATACTTATTACTCTTATTATTATCAATCTAACTCATATTATTAGCCATATTATGCTTATATGATCGATAGAACGACAATTACTATACTCACTACTCTTAGTATTATCAATCTAACTCATATTATTAGCCATATTATGCTTATATTATCGATAGAACGACAATTACTATACTTATTACTGTTATTATTATCAAACTAACTCATATTAGTAGTCATATTATGCTTATATGATCGATAGAATGAGAATTACTATACTCACTACTCTAAGTATTATCACTCTAACTCATATTATTAGCCCTGTTATGCTTATATGATCGATAGAACGACAATTACTGTAGTTATTACTCTTATTATTATCAATCTAACTCATATTATTAGCCATATTATGCTTATATGATCGATAGAACGACAAATACTATACTTATTACTCTTATTATTATCAATCTAACTCATATTATTGGCCATATTATGCTTAAATGATCGATAGATCTACAATTGCTATACTCATTACTCTTATTATTATCAATCTAACTCGTATTATTAGCCATATTATGCTTACATGATCGATAGAACGACAAATACTATACTTATTACTCTTATTATTATCAATCTAACTCATATTATTAGCCATATTATGCTTATATGATCGATAGAACGAGAATTACTATACTCACTACTCTTAGTATTATCAATCTAACTCATATTACTAGCCATATTATGGTTATATTATCGATAGAACGACAATTACTATACTTATTACTGTTATTATTATCAATCTAACTCATATTATTGGCCATATTATGCTTAAATGATCGATAGATCTACAATTGCTATACTCATTACTCTTATTATTATCAATCTAACTCGTATTATTAGCCATATTATGCTTACATGATCGATAGAACGACAAATACTATACTTATTACTCTTATTATTATCAATCTAACTCATATTATTAGCCATATTATGCTTATATGATCGATAGAACGAGAATTACTATACTCACTACTCTTAGTATTATCAATCTAACTCATATTATTAGCCATATTATGCTTATATGATCGAGAGAACGACAATTACTATACTTATTACTCTTATTGTTATCAATCTAACTCGTATTATTAGCCATATTATGCTTACATGATCGATAGAACGACAAATACTATACTTATTACTCTTATTATTATCAATCTAACTCATATTATTAGCCATATTATGCTTATATGATCGATAGAACGACAATTACTATACTCACTACTCTTAGTATTATCAATCTAACTCATATTATTAGCCATATTATGCTTATATTATCGATAGAACGACAATTACTATACTTATTACTGTTATTATTATCAAACTAACTCATATTAGTAGTCATATTATGCTTATATGATCGATAGAATGAGAATTACTATACTCACTACTCTAAGTATTATCACTCTAACTCATATTATTAGCCTTGTTATGCTTATATGATCGATAGAACGACAATTACTGTAGTTATTACTCTTATTATTATCAATCTAACTCATATTATTAGCCATATTATGCTTATATGATCGATAGAACGACAAATACTATACTTATTACTCTTATTATTATCAATCTAACTCATATTATTGGCCATATTATGCTTAAATGATCGATAGATCTACAATTGCTATACTCATTACTCTTATTATTATCAATCTAACTCGTATTATTAGCCATATTATGCTTACATGATCGATAGAACGACAAATACTATACTTATTACTCTTATTATTATCAATCTAACTCATATTATTAGCCATATTATGCTTATATGATCGATAGAACGAGAATTACTATACTCACTACTCTTAGTATTATCAATCTAACTCATCTTACTAGCCATATTATGGTTATATTATCGATAGAACGACAATTACTATACTTATTACTGTTATTATTATCAATCTAACTCATATTATTGGCCATATTATGCTTAAATGATCGATAGATCTACAATTGCTATACTCATTACTCTTATTATTATCAATCTAACTCGTATTATTAGCCATATTATGCTTACATGATCGATAGAACGACAAATACTATACTTATTACTCTTATTATTATCAATCTAACTCATATTATTAGCCATATTATGCTTATATGATCGATAGAACGACAATTACTATACTCACTACTCTTAGTATTATCAATCTAACTCATATTATTAGCCATATTATGCTTATATTATCGATAGAACGACAATTACTATACTTATTACTGTTATTATTATCAATCTGACTCATATTATTACCCATATTATGCTTAAATGATCGATAGAACGACAATTACTATACTTATTACTCTTATTATTATCAATCTAACTCATATTATTAGCCATATTATGCTTATATGATCGATAGAACGACAAATACTATCCTTACTACTCTTATTATTATCAATCTAACTCATATTATTAACCATATTATGCAGATACGATCGATAGAACTACAATTACTCTACTCATTACTCTTATTATTATCAATCTAACTCATATTATTAGCCATATTATGCTTATATCATCGATAGAACGACAAATACTATACTTATTACTCTCATTATTATCAATCTAACTCATATTATTAGCCATATTATGCTTATATGATCGATAGAACGAGAATTACTATACTCACTACTCTTAGTATTATCAATCTAACTCATATTATTAGCCATATTATGATTATATTATCGATAGAACGACAATTACTATACTTATTACTGTCATTATTATCAATCTAACTCATATTATTAGCCATATTATGCTTAAATGATCGATAGATCTACAATTGCTATACTCACTACTCTTATTATTATCAATCTAACTCATATTATTAGCCATATTATGGTTATATTATCGATAGAACGACAATTACTATACTTATTACTGTTATTATTATCAATCTAACTCATATTATTAGCCATATTATGCTTAAATGATCGATAGAATGAGAATTACTATACTCACTACTCTTAGTATTATCACTCTAACTCATATTATCAGCCATATTATGCTTATATGATCGAGAGAACGACAATTACTATACTTATTACTCTTATTGTTATCAATCTAACTCATATTATTAGCCTTATTATGCTTATATGATCGATAGA
>NW_027473524.1:0-172388 GCF_050947335.1 Megachile rotundata | reverse complement strand
ATCGATAGAACGACAATTACTATACTTATTACTGTTATTATTATCAATAAAACTCATATAATTAGCCATATTATGTTTATATGATCGGCAGAACGACAATTACTGTACTTATTACTCTTATCATTATCGATCTATTTCATATTATTAGCCATATTATGCTTATATGATCGATAGAACGACAAATACTATATTTATTACTCTTATTACTATCAATCTAACTCATATTATTAACCATATTATGCTAATGTGATCGATAGAACGACAATTACTATATTTATTACACTCACTGTTATCAATCTAACTCGTATTATTAACCATATTGTGCAAATTTGATCGATAGAACGACAGTCACTATACTTATTACTCTTATTATTATCAACCTAACTCATATTATTAGCCATATTATGCTTAAATGATCGATAGAACGACAATTACTATACTTATTACTCTTATTATTATGAATCTAACTCATATTATTAACCATATTATGCAGATATGATCGATAGAACTACAATTACTATACTCATTACTCTTATTATTATCAATCTATCTCATATTATTAGCCATATTATGCTTAAATGATCGATAGAACGACAATTACTATACTTATTACTCTTATTATTATCAATCTAACTCATATTATTAGCCATATTATGCTTAAATGATCGATAGAACGACAACTACTATACTTATTACTCTTATTATTATCAATCTAACTCATACTTTCAGCCATATTATGCTTATATGATCGATAGAACGACAATTACTATACTCACTACTCTTATTATTATCAATCTAACTCATATTATTAGCCATATTATGCTTATATTATCGATAGAACGACAATTACTATACTTATTACTGTTATTATTATCAATCTAACTCATATAATTAGCCATATTATGCTTAAATGATCGATAGAACGACAATTACTGTACTTATTACTCATATCATTATCGATCTAACTCATATTATTTGCCATATTATGCTTATATGATCGATAGAACGACAAATACTATACTTATTACTCTTATTATTATGAATCTAACTCATATTATTAGCCATATTATGCTTAAATGATCGATAGAACGACAATTACTATACTTATTACTCTTATTATTATGAATCTAACTCATATTATTAACCATATTATGCAGATATGATCGATAGAACTACAATTACTATACTCACTACTCTTATTATTATCAATCTAACTCATATTATTAGCCATATTATGCTTAAATGATCGATAGAACGACAATTACTATACTTATTACTCTTATTATTATCAATCTAACTCATATTACTAGCCATATTATGCGTATATGATCGATAGTATGACAATTACTATACTCACTACTCTTATTATTATCAATCTAACTCATATTATTGACCATATTATGCTAATATGATCGATAGAACGACAATTACTATACTTATTACACTCACTTTTATCAATCTAACTCATATTATTAACCATATTATGCAGATAAGATCGATAGCACGACATTTACTATACCTATTACTCTTATTATTATCAACCTAACTCATATTATTAGCCATATTATGCTTATATGATCGATAGAACGACAATTACTATACTTATTATTCTTATTATTATCAATCTAACTCATATTATTAGCCATATTATGCTTAAATGATCGATAGAACGACAATTACTATACTTATTACTCTTATTATTATCAACCTAACTCATATTATTAGCCATATTATGCTTATATGATCGATAGAACGACAATTACTATACTTATTATTCTTATTATTATCAATCTAACTCATATTATTAGCCATATTATGCAAATTTGATCGATAGAACGACAATCACAATACTTATTACTCTTATTATTATCAACCTAACTCATATTATTAGCCATATTATGCTTAAATGATCGATAGAACAACAATTACTATACTTATTACTCTTATTATTATCAACCTAACTCATATTATTAGCCATATTATGCTTATATGATCGATAGAACGACAATTACTATACTTATTATTCTTATTATTATCAATCTAACTCATATTATTAGCCATATTATGCAAATTTGATCGATAGAACTACAATTACTATACTCACTACTCTTATTATTATCAATCTAACTCATATTATTAGCCATATTATGCTTAAATGATCGATAGAACGACAAATACTATACTTATTACTCTTATTATTATGAATCTAACTCATATTATTAGCCATAATATGCTTAAATGATCGATAGAACGACAATTACTATACTTATTACTCTTATTATTATGAATCTAACTCATATTATTAACCATATTATGCAGATATGATCGATAGAACTACAATTACTATACTCACTACTCTTATTATTATCAATCTAACTCATATTATTAGCCATATTATGCTTAAATGATCGATAGAACGACAATTACTATACTTATTAGTCTTATTATTATCTATCTAACTCATATTACTAGCCATATTATGAGTATATGATTGATAGTATGACAATTACTATACTCACTACTCTTATTATTATCAATCTAACTCATATTATTAACCATATTATGCTTAAATGATCGATAGAACGACAATTACTGTACTTATTACTCTTATCATTATCGATCTAACTCATATTATTTGCCATATTATGCTTATATGATCGATAGAACGACAAATACTATACTTACTACTCTTATTATTATGAATCTAACTCATATTATTAGCCATATTATGCTTAAATGATCGATAGAACGACAACTACTATACTTATTACTCTTATTATTATCAATCTAACTCATACTTTCAGCCATATTATGCTTATATGATCGATAGAACGACAATTACTATACTCACTACTCTTATTATTATCAATCTAACTCATATTATTAGCCATATTATGCTTATATTATCGATAGAACGACAATTACTATACTTATTACTGTTATTATTATCAATCTAACTCATATAATTAGCCATATTATGCTTAAATGATCGATAGAACGACAATTACTGTACTTATTACTCTTATCATTATCGATCTAACTCATATTATTTGCCATATTATGCTTATATGATCGATAGAACGACAAATACTATACTTACTACTCTTATTATTATGAATCTAACTCATATTATTAGCCATATTATGCTTAAATGATCGATAGAACGACAATTACTATACTTATTACTCTTATTATTATGAATCTAACTCATATTATTAACCATATTATGCAGATATGATCGATAGAACTACAATTACTATACTCACTACTCTTATTATTATCAATCTAACTCATATTATTAGCCATATTATGCTTAAATGATCGATAGAACGACAATTACTATACTTATTACTCTTATTATTATCAATCTAACTCATATTACTAGCCATATTATGCGTATATGATCGATAGTATGACAATTACTATACTCACTACTCTTATTATTATCAATCTAACTCATATTATTGACCATATTATGCTAATATGATCGATAGAACGACAATTACTATACTTATTACACTCACTATTATCAATCTAACTCATATTATTAACCATATTACGCAGATATGATCGATAGAACTACTATTACTATACTCATTACTCTTATTATTATCAATCTAACTCATATTATTAGCCATATTATGCTTATATGATCGATAGAATGAGAATTACTATACTCACTACTCCTAGTATTATCACTCTAACTCATATTGTTAGCCATATTATGCTTATATGATCGATAGAACGACAATTACTGTACTTAATACTCTTATTATTATCAACCTAACTCATATTATTAGCCATATTATGCTTATATGATCGATAGAACAACAATTACTATACTTATTATTCTTATTATTATCAATCTAACTCATATTATTAGCCATATTATGCTTACATTATCGATAGAATGACAATTACTATACTTATTACTGTTATTATTATCAATCTAACTCATATAATTAGCCATATTATGCTTATATGATCGACAGAACGACAATTACTGTACTTATTACTCTTATCATTATCGATCTAATTCATATTATTAGCCATATTATGCTTATATGATCGATAGAATGAGAATTACTATACTCACTACTCCTAGTATTATCACTCTAACTCATATTATTAGCCATATTATGCTTATATGATCGATAGAACAACAATTACTGTACTTATCACTCTTATTATTATCAATCTAACTCATATTATTAGCCATATTATGCTTATATGATCGATAGAACGAGAATTACTATACTCACTACTCTTAGTATTATCAATCTAACTCATATTATTAGCCATATTATGCTTAAATGATCGATAGAACGACAATTACTATACTTATTACTCTTATTATTATCAATCTAACTCATATTATTAGCCATATTATGCTTATATGATCGATAGAACGAGAATACTATACTTATTACTCTTATTATTATCAACCTAACTCATATTATTAGCCATATTATGCTTATATGATCGAGAGAACGACAATTGCTATACTTATTATTCTTATTATTATGAATCTAACTCATATTATTAACCATATTATGCAGATATGATCGATAGAACTACAATTACTATACTCACTACTCTTATTATTATCAATCTAACTCATATTATTAGCCATATTATGCTTAAATGATCGATAGAACGACAATTACTATACTTATTACTCTTATTATTATCAATCTTACTCATATTACTAGCCATATTATGCGTATATGATCGATAGTATGACAATTACTATACTCACTACTCTTATTATTATCAATCTAACTCATATTATTAACCATATTATGCTAATATGATCGATAGAACGACAATTACTATACTTATTACACTCACTATTATCAATCTAACTCATATTATTAACCATATTATGCAGATAAGATCGATAGCACGACATTTACTATACCTATTACTCTTATTATTATCAACCTAACTCATATTATTAGCCATATTATGCTTATATGATCGATAGAACGACAATTACTATACTTATTATTCTTATTATTATCAATCTAACTCATATAATTAGCCATATTATGCTTATATGATCGACAGAACAACAAATACTATACTTATTACTCTTATTATTATCAATCTAACTCATATTATTAACCATATTATGCTAATGTGATCGATAGAACGACAATTACTATATTTATTACACTCAATATTAACAATCTAACTCATATTATTACCCATATCATGCTGATATGATCGATAGAACGACATTCACTATACTTATTACACTCACTATTATCAATCTAACTCATATTATTAACCATATTACGCAGATATGATCGATAGAACTACTATTACTATACTCATTACTCTTATTATTATCAATCTAACTCATATTATTAGCCATATTATGCTTATATGATCGATAGAATGAGAATTACTATACTCACTACTCCTAGTATTATCACTCTAACTCATATTATTAGCCATATTATGCTTATATGATCGATAGAACGACAATTACTGTACTTATTACTCTTATTATTATCAATCTAACTCATATTATTAGCCATATTATGCTTATATGATCGATAGAACGAGAATTACTATACTCACTACTCTTATTATTATCAATCTAACTCATATTATTAGCCATATTATGCTTATATGATCGATAGAACGACAAATACTATACTTATTACTCTTATTATTATCAACCTAACTCGTATTATTAGCCATATTATGCTTATATGATCGATAGAACGACAATTACTATACTTATTATGCTAATTATTATCAACCTAACTCATATTATTAGCCATATTATGCTTATATGATCGATAGAACGACAATTACTATACTCACTACTCTTATTATTATCAATCTAACTCATATTATTAGCCATATTATGCTTATATGATCGATAGAACGAGAATTACTATACTCACTACTCTTAGTATTATCAATCTAACTCATATTATTAGCCATATTATGCTTAAATGATCGATAGAACGACAATTACTATACTTATTACTCTTATTATTATCAATCTAACTCATATTATTAGCCATATTATGCTTATATGATCGATAGAACGACAAATACTATACTTATTACTCTTATTATTATCAACCTAACTCATATTATTAGCCATATTATGCTTATATGATCGAGAGAACGACAATTGCTATACTTATTATTCTTATTATTATCAATCTAACTCATATTATTAGCCATATTATGCTTAAATGATCGATAGAACGACAATTACTATACTTATTACTCTTACTATTATCAACCTAACTCATATTATTAGCCATATTATGCTTAAATGATCGATAGAACGACAATTACTATACGTATTACTCTTATTATTATCAATCTAACTCATATTATTAGCCATATTATGCTTACATGATCGACAGAACGACAATTACTATACTTATTACACTCACTGTTATCAACCTAACTCATATTATTAACCATATTATGCAAATTTGATCGATAGAACGACAGTCACTATACTTATTACTCTTATTATTATCAACCTAACTCATATTATTAGCCATATTATGCTTAAATGATCGATAGAACGACAATTACTATACTTATTACTCTTATTATTATGAATCTAACTCATATTATTGACCATATTATGCAGATATGATCGATAGAACTACAATTACTATACTCATTACTCTTATTATTATCAATCTATCTCATATTATTAGCCATATTATGCTTAAATGATCGATAGAACGACAATTACTATACTTATTACTCTTATTATTATCAGTCTAACTCATATTATTAGCCATATTATGCTTAAATGATCGATAGAACGACAACTACTATACTTATTACTCTTATTATTATCAATCTAACTCATACTATTAGCCATATTATGCTTATATGATCGATAGAACGACAATTACTATACTCACTACTCTTATTATTATCAATCTAACTCATATTATTAGCCATATTATGCTTATATTATCGATAGAACTACAATTACTATACTTATTACTGTTATTATTATCAATCTAACTCATATTATTAGCCATATTATGCTTAAATGATCGATAGAACGACAATTACTATACTTATTACTCTTATTATTATCAATCTAACTCATATTATTAGCCATATTATGCTTATATGATCGATAGAACGACAATTACTATACTCACTACTCTTATTATTATCAATCTAACTCATATTATTAGCCATATTATGCTTATATTATCGATAGAACTACAATTACTATACTTATTACTGTTATTATTATCAATCTAACTCATATTATTAGCCATATTATGCTTAAATGATCGATAGAACGACAATTACTATACTTATTACTCTTATTATTATCAATCTAACTCATATTATTAGCCATATTATGCTTAAATGATCGATAGAACGACAATTACTATACTTATTACTCTTATTATTATCAACCTAACACATATTATTAGTCATATTATGCTTATATGATCGATAGAACAACAATTACTATACTTATTACTCTTATTATTATCAACCTAACTCATATTATTAGCCATATTATGCTTATATTATCGATAGAACGACAATTACTATACTTATTACTGTTATTATTATCAATAAAACTCATATAATTAGCCATATTATGTTTATATGATCGGCAGAACGACAATTACTGTACTTATTACTCTTATCATTATCGATCTATTTCATATTATTAGCCATATTATGCTTATATGATCGATAGAACGACAAATACTATATTTATTACTCTTATTACTATCAATCTAACTCATATTATTAACCATATTATGCTAATGTGATCGATAGAACGACAATTACTATATTTATTACACTCACTGTTATCAATCTAACTCGTATTATTAACCATATTGTGCAAATTTGATCGATAGAACGACAGTCACTATACTTATTACTCTTATTATTATCAACCTAACTCATATTATTAGCCATATTATGCTTAAATGATCGATAGAACGACAATTACTATACTTATTACTCTTATTATTATGAATCTAACTCATATTATTAACCATATTATGCAGATATGATCGATAGAACTACAATTACTATACTCATTACTCTTATTATTATCAATCTATCTCATATTATTAGCCATATTATGCTTAAATGATCGATAGAACGACAATTACTATACTTATTACTCTTATTATTATCAATCTAACTCATATTATTAGCCATATTATGCTTAAATGATCGATAGAACGACAACTACTATACTTATTACTCTTATTATTATCAATCTAACTCATACTTTCAGCCATATTATGCTTATATGATCGATAGAACGACAATTACTATACTCACTACTCTTATTATTATCAATCTAACTCATATTATTAGCCATATTATGCTTATATTATCGATAGAACGACAATTACTATACTTATTACTGTTATTATTATCAATCTAACTCATATAATTAGCCATATTATGCTTAAATGATCGATAGAACGACAATTACTGTACTTATTACTCATATCATTATCGATCTAACTCATATTATTTGCCATATTATGCTTATATGATCGATAGAACGACAAATACTATACTTATTACTCTTATTATTATGAATCTAACTCATATTATTAGCCATATTATGCTTAAATGATCGATAGAACGACAATTACTATACTTATTACTCTTATTATTATGAATCTAACTCATATTATTAACCATATTATGCAGATATGATCGATAGAACTACAATTACTATACTCACTACTCTTATTATTATCAATCTAACTCATATTATTAGCCATATTATGCTTAAATGATCGATAGAACGACAATTACTATACTTATTACTCTTATTATTATCAATCTAACTCATATTACTAGCCATATTATGCGTATATGATCGATAGTATGACAATTACTATACTCACTACTCTTATTATTATCAATCTAACTCATATTATTGACCATATTATGCTAATATGATCGATAGAACGACAATTACTATACTTATTACACTCACTTTTATCAATCTAACTCATATTATTAACCATATTATGCAGATAAGATCGATAGCACGACATTTACTATACCTATTACTCTTATTATTATCAACCTAACTCATATTATTAGCCATATTATGCTTATATGATCGATAGAACGACAATTACTATACTTATTATTCTTATTATTATCAATCTAACTCATATTATTAGCCATATTATGCTTAAATGATCGATAGAACGACAATTACTATACTTATTACTCTTATTATTATCAACCTAACTCATATTATTAGCCATATTATGCTTATATGATCGATAGAACGACAATTACTATACTTATTATTCTTATTATTATCAATCTAACTCATATTATTAGCCATATTATGCAAATTTGATCGATAGAACGACAATCACAATACTTATTACTCTTATTATTATCAACCTAACTCATATTATTAGCCATATTATGCTTAAATGATCGATAGAACAACAATTACTATACTTATTACTCTTATTATTATCAACCTAACTCATATTATTAGCCATATTATGCTTATATGATCGATAGAACGACAATTACTATACTTATTATTCTTATTATTATCAATCTAACTCATATTATTAGCCATATTATGCAAATTTGATCGATAGAACTACAATTACTATACTCACTACTCTTATTATTATCAATCTAACTCATATTATTAGCCATATTATGCTTAAATGATCGATAGAACGACAAATACTATACTTATTACTCTTATTATTATGAATCTAACTCATATTATTAGCCATAATATGCTTAAATGATCGATAGAACGACAATTACTATACTTATTACTCTTATTATTATGAATCTAACTCATATTATTAACCATATTATGCAGATATGATCGATAGAACTACAATTACTATACTCACTACTCTTATTATTATCAATCTAACTCATATTATTAGCCATATTATGCTTAAATGATCGATAGAACGACAATTACTATACTTATTAGTCTTATTATTATCTATCTAACTCATATTACTAGCCATATTATGAGTATATGATTGATAGTATGACAATTACTATACTCACTACTCTTATTATTATCAATCTAACTCATATTATTAACCATATTATGCTTAAATGATCGATAGAACGACAATTACTGTACTTATTACTCTTATCATTATCGATCTAACTCATATTATTTGCCATATTATGCTTATATGATCGATAGAACGACAAATACTATACTTACTACTCTTATTATTATGAATCTAACTCATATTATTAGCCATATTATGCTTAAATGATCGATAGAACGACAACTACTATACTTATTACTCTTATTATTATCAATCTAACTCATACTTTCAGCCATATTATGCTTATATGATCGATAGAACGACAATTACTATACTCACTACTCTTATTATTATCAATCTAACTCATATTATTAGCCATATTATGCTTATATTATCGATAGAACGACAATTACTATACTTATTACTGTTATTATTATCAATCTAACTCATATAATTAGCCATATTATGCTTAAATGATCGATAGAACGACAATTACTGTACTTATTACTCTTATCATTATCGATCTAACTCATATTATTTGCCATATTATGCTTATATGATCGATAGAACGACAAATACTATACTTACTACTCTTATTATTATGAATCTAACTCATATTATTAGCCATATTATGCTTAAATGATCGATAGAACGACAATTACTATACTTATTACTCTTATTATTATGAATCTAACTCATATTATTAACCATATTATGCAGATATGATCGATAGAACTACAATTACTATACTCACTACTCTTATTATTATCAATCTAACTCATATTATTAGCCATATTATGCTTAAATGATCGATAGAACGACAATTACTATACTTATTACTCTTATTATTATCAATCTAACTCATATTACTAGCCATATTATGCGTATATGATCGATAGTATGACAATTACTATACTCACTACTCTTATTATTATCAATCTAACTCATATTATTGACCATATTATGCTAATATGATCGATAGAACGACAATTACTATACTTATTACACTCACTATTATCAATCTAACTCATATTATTAACCATATTACGCAGATATGATCGATAGAACTACTATTACTATACTCATTACTCTTATTATTATCAATCTAACTCATATTATTAGCCATATTATGCTTATATGATCGATAGAATGAGAATTACTATACTCACTACTCCTAGTATTATCACTCTAACTCATATTGTTAGCCATATTATGCTTATATGATCGATAGAACGACAATTACTGTACTTAATACTCTTATTATTATCAACCTAACTCATATTATTAGCCATATTATGCTTATATGATCGATAGAACAACAATTACTATACTTATTATTCTTATTATTATCAATCTAACTCATATTATTAGCCATATTATGCTTACATTATCGATAGAACGACAATTACTATACTTATTACTGTTATTATTATCAATCTAACTCATATAATTAGCCATATTATGCTTATATGATCGACAGAACGACAATTACTGTACTTATTACTCTTATCATTATCGATCTAATTCATATTATTAGCCATATTATGCTTATATGATCGATAGAATGAGAATTACTATACTCACTACTCCTAGTATTATCACTCTAACTCATATTATTAGCCATATTATGCTTATATGATCGATAGAACAACAATTACTGTACTTATCACTCTTATTATTATCAATCTAACTCATATTATTAGCCATATTATGCTTATATGATCGATAGAACGAGAATTACTATACTCACTACTCTTAGTATTATCAATCTAACTCATATTATTAGCCATATTATGCTTAAATGATCGATAGAACGACAATTACTATACTTATTACTCTTATTATTATCAATCTAACTCATATTATTAGCCATATTATGCTTATATGATCGATAGAACGAGAATACTATACTTATTACTCTTATTATTATCAACCTAACTCATATTATTAGCCATATTATGCTTATATGATCGAGAGAACGACAATTGCTATACTTATTATTCTTATTATTATGAATCTAACTCATATTATTAACCATATTATGCAGATATGATCGATAGAACTACAATTACTATACTCACTACTCTTATTATTATCAATCTAACTCATATTATTAGCCATATTATGCTTAAATGATCGATAGAACGACAATTACTATACTTATTACTCTTATTATTATCAATCTTACTCATATTACTAGCCATATTATGCGTATATGATCGATAGTATGACAATTACTATACTCACTACTCTTATTATTATCAATCTAACTCATATTATTAACCATATTATGCTAATATGATCGATAGAACGACAATTACTATACTTATTACACTCACTATTATCAATCTAACTCATATTATTAACCATATTATGCAGATAAGATCGATAGCACGACATTTACTATACCTATTACTCTTATTATTATCAACCTAACTCATATTATTAGCCATATTATGCTTATATGATCGATAGAACGACAATTACTATACTTATTATTCTTATTATTATCAATCTAACTCATATAATTAGCCATATTATGCTTATATGATCGACAGAACAACAAATACTATACTTATTACTCTTATTATTATCAATCTAACTCATATTATTAACCATATTATGCTAATGTGATCGATAGAACGACAATTACTATATTTATTACACTCAATATTAACAATCTAACTCATATTATTACCCATATCATGCTGATATGATCGATAGAACGACATTCACTATACTTATTACACTCACTATTATCAATCTAACTCATATTATTAACCATATTACGCAGATATGATCGATAGAACTACTATTACTATACTCATTACTCTTATTATTATCAATCTAACTCATATTATTAGCCATATTATGCTTATATGATCGATAGAATGAGAATTACTATACTCACTACTCCTAGTATTATCACTCTAACTCATATTATTAGCCATATTATGCTTATATGATCGATAGAACGACAATTACTGTACTTATTACTCTTATTATTATCAATCTAACTCATATTATTAGCCATATTATGCTTATATGATCGATAGAACGAGAATTACTATACTCACTACTCTTATTATTATCAATCTAACTCATATTATTAGCCATATTATGCTTATATGATCGATAGAACGACAAATACTATACTTATTACTCTTATTATTATCAACCTAACTCGTATTATTAGCCATATTATGCTTATATGATCGATAGAACGACAATTACTATACTTATTATGCTAATTATTATCAACCTAACTCATATTATTAGCCATATTATGCTTATATGATCGATAGAACGACAATTACTATACTCACTACTCTTATTATTATCAATCTAACTCATATTATTAGCCATATTATGCTTATATGATCGATAGAACGAGAATTACTATACTCACTACTCTTAGTATTATCAATCTAACTCATATTATTAGCCATATTATGCTTAAATGATCGATAGAACGACAATTACTATACTTATTACTCTTATTATTATCAATCTAACTCATATTATTAGCCATATTATGCTTATATGATCGATAGAACGACAAATACTATACTTATTACTCTTATTATTATCAACCTAACTCATATTATTAGCCATATTATGCTTATATGATCGAGAGAACGACAATTGCTATACTTATTATTCTTATTATTATCAATCTAACTCATATTATTAGCCATATTATGCTTAAATGATCGATAGAACGACAATTACTATACTTATTACTCTTACTATTATCAACCTAACTCATATTATTAGCCATATTATGCTTAAATGATCGATAGAACGACAATTACTATACGTATTACTCTTATTATTATCAATCTAACTCATATTATTAGCCATATTATGCTTACATGATCGACAGAACGACAATTACTATACTTATTACACTCACTGTTATCAACCTAACTCATATTATTAACCATATTATGCAAATTTGATCGATAGAACGACAGTCACTATACTTATTACTCTTATTATTATCAACCTAACTCATATTATTAGCCATATTATGCTTAAATGATCGATAGAACGACAATTACTATACTTATTACTCTTATTATTATGAATCTAACTCATATTATTGACCATATTATGCAGATATGATCGATAGAACTACAATTACTATACTCATTACTCTTATTATTATCAATCTATCTCATATTATTAGCCATATTATGCTTAAATGATCGATAGAACGACAATTACTATACTTATTACTCTTATTATTATCAGTCTAACTCATATTATTAGCCATATTATGCTTAAATGATCGATAGAACGACAACTACTATACTTATTACTCTTATTATTATCAATCTAACTCATACTATTAGCCATATTATGCTTATATGATCGATAGAACGACAATTACTATACTCACTACTCTTATTATTATCAATCTAACTCATATTATTAGCCATATTATGCTTATATTATCGATAGAACTACAATTACTATACTTATTACTGTTATTATTATCAATCTAACTCATATTATTAGCCATATTATGCTTAAATGATCGATAGAACGACAATTACTATACTTATTACTCTTATTATTATCAATCTAACTCATATTATTAGCCATATTATGCTTAAATGATCGATAGAACGACAATTACTATACTTATTACTCTTATTATTATCAACCTAACTCATATTATTGGCCATATTATGCTTATATGATCGATAGAACGACAATTACTATACCTATTACTCTTATTATTATCAACCTAACACATATTATTAGCCATATTATGCTTATATGATCGATAGAACGACAATTACTATACTTATTATGCTTATTATTATCAACCTAACTCATATTATTAGCCATATTATGCTTATATGATCGATAGAACGACAATTACTATACTCACTACTCTTATTATTATCAATCTAACTCATATTATTAGCCATATTATGCTTATATGATCGATAGAACGACAATTACGATACATATTACTCTTACTATTATGAACCTAACTCATATTGTTAGCCATATTATGCTTAAATGATCGATAGAACGACAATTACTATACTTATTACTCTTATTATTATCAATCTAACTCATATTATTAGCCATATTATGCTTAAATGATCGATAGAACGACAACTACTATACTTATTACTCTTATTATTATCAATCTAACTCATATAATTCGCCATATTATGCTTAAATGATCGATAGAACGACAATTACTGTACTTATTACTCTTATCATTATCGATCTAACTCATATTATTTGCCATATTATGCTTATATGATCGATAGAACGACAAATACTATACTTATTACTCTTATTATTATGAATCTAACTCATATTATTAGCCATATTATGCTTAAATGATCGATAGAACGACAATTACTATACTTATTACTCTTATTATTATGAATCTAACTCATATTATTAACCATATTATGCAGATATGATCGATAGAACTACAATTACTATACTCACTACTCTTATTATTATCAATCTAACTCATATTATTAGCCATATTATGCTTAAATGATCGATAGAACGACAATTACTATACTTATTACTCTTATTATTATCAATCTAACTCATATTATTAGCCATATTATGCTTATATTATCGATAGAACTACAATTACTATACTTATTACTGTTATTATTATCAATCTAACTCATATTATTAGCCATATTATGCTTAAATGATCGATAGAACGACAATTACTATACTTATTACTCTTATTATTATCAATCTAACTCATATTATTAGCCATATTATGCTTAAATGATCGATAGAACGACAATTACTATACTTATTACTCTTATTATTATCAACCTAACTCATATTATTGGCCATATTATGCTTATATGATCGATAGAACGACAATTACTATACCTATTACTCTTATTATTATCAACCTAACACATATTATTAGCCATATTATGCTTATATGATCGATAGAACGACAATTACTATACTTATTATGCTTATTATTATCAACCTAACTCATATTATCAGCCATATTATGCTTATATGATCGATAGAACGACAATTACTATACTCACTACTCTTATTGTTATCAATCTAACTCATATTATTAGCCATATTATGCTTATATGATCGATAGAACGACAATTACGATACATATTACTCTTACTATTATGAACCTAACTCATATTATTAGCCATATTATGCTTAAATGATCGATAGAACGACAATTACTATACTTATTACTCTTATTATTATCAATCTAACTCATATTATTAGCCATATTATGCTTAAATGATCGATAGAACGACAACTACTATACTTATTACTCTTATTATTATCAATCTAACTCATACTTTCAGCCATATTATGCTTATATGATCGATAGAACGACAATTACTATACTCACTACTCTTATTATTATCAATCTAACTCATATTATTAGCCATATTATGCTTAAATGATCGATAGAACGACAATTACTATACTTATTACTCTTATTATTATCAATCTAACTCATATTACTAGCCATATTATGCGTATATGATCGATAGTATGACAATTACTATACTCACTACTCTTATTATTATCATTCTAACTCATATTATTGACCATATTATGCTAATATGATCGATAGAACGACAATTACTATACTTATTACACTCACTATTATCAATCTAACTCATATTATTAGCCATATTATGCTTATATGATCGATAGAACGACAATTACTATACTTATTATTCTTATTATTATCAATCTAACTCATATTATTAGCCATATTATGCAAATTTGATCGATAGAACGACAATCACAATACTTATTACTCTTATTATTATCAACCTAACTCATATTATTAGCCATATTATGCAAATTTGATCGATAGAACGACAATCACAATACTTATTACTCTTATTATTATCAACCTAACTCATATTATTAGCCATATTATGCTTAAATGATCGATAGAACAACAATTACTATACTTATTACTCTTATTATTATCAACCTAACTCATATTATTAGCCATATTATGCTTATATGATCGATAGAACGACAATTACTATACTTATTATTCTTATTATTATCAATCTAACTCATATTATTAGACATATTATGCAAATTTGATCGATAGAACGACAATCACAATACTTATTACTCTTATTATTATCAACCTAATTCATATTATTAGCCATGTTATGCTTATATTATCGATAGAACGACAATTACGATACTTATTACTCTTATCATTATCGATCTAATTCATATTATTAGCCATATTATGCTTATATGATCGATAGAACGACAAATACTATACTTATTACTCTTATTATTATCAATCTAACTCGTATTATTAACCATATTATGCTAATGTGATCGATAGAACGACAATTACTATATTTATTACACTCAATATTATCAATCTAACTCATATTATTACCCATATCATGCTGATATGATCGATAGAACGACATTCACTATACTTATTACACTCACTATTATCAATCTAACTCATATTATTAACCATATTACGCAGATATGATCGATAGAACTACTATTACTATACTCATTACACTTATTATTATCAATCTAACTCATATTATTAGCCATATTATGCTTATATGATCGATAGAATGAGAATTACTATACTCACTACTCCTAGTATTATCACTCTAACTCATATTGTTAGCCATATTATGCTTATATGATCGATAGAACGACAATTACTGTACTTAATACTCTTATTATTATCAATCTAACTCATATTATTAGCCATATTATGCGTATATGATCGATAGTATGACAATTACTATACTCACTACTCTTATTATTATCAATCTAACTCATATTATTAGCCATATTACGCTTATATGATCGATAGACCGACAATTACTGTACATATTACTCTTATTTTTATCAATCTAACTCATATTATTAACCATATTATGCTAATATGATCGATAGAACGACAATTACTATACTTATTACACTCACTATTATCAATCTAACTCATATTATTAACCATATTATGCAGATAAGATCGATAGCACGACATTTACTATACCTATTACTCTTATTATTATCAACCTAACTCATATTATTAGCCATATTATGCTTATATGATCGATAGAACGACAATTACTATACTTATTATTCTTATTATTATCAATCTAACTCATATTATTAGCCATATTATGCTTACATTATCGATAGAACGACAATTACTATACTTATTACTGTTATTATTATCAATCTAACTCATATAATTAGCCATATTATGCTTATATGATCGACAGAACGACAATTACTGTACTTATTACTCTTATCATTATCGATCTAATTCATATTATTAGCCATATTATGCTTATATGATCGATAGAATGAGAATTACTATACTCACAACTCCTAGTATTATCACTCTAACTCATATTATTAGCCATATTATGCTTATATGATCGATAGAACGACAATTACTGTACTTATCACTCTTATTATTATCAATCTAACTCATATTATTAGCCATATTATGCTTATATGATCGATAGAACGAGAATTACTATACTCACTACTCTTAGTATTATCAATCTAACTCATATTATTAGCCATATTATGCTTAAATGATCGATAGAACGACAATTACTATACTTATTACTCTTATTATTATCAATCTTACTCATATTACTAGCCATATTATGCGTATATGATCGATAGTATGACAATTACTATACTCACTACTCTTATTATTATCAATCTAACTCATATTATTAACCATACTATGCTAATATGATCGATAGAACGACAATTACTATACTTATTACACTCACTATTATCAATCTAACTCATATTATTAACCATATTATGCTGATATGATCGATAGAACGACATTCACTATACTTATTACACTCACTATTATCAATCTAACTCATATTATTAACCATATTACGCAGATATGATCGATAGAACTACTATTACTATACTCATTACTCTTATTATTATCAATCTAACTCATATTATTAGCCATATTATGCTTATATGATCGATAGAATGAGAATTACTATACTCACTACTCCTAGTATTATCACTCTAACTCATATTATTAGCCATATTATGCTTATATGATCGATAGAACGAGAATTACTATACTCACTACTCTTAGTATTATCAATCTAACTCATATTATTAGCCATATTATGCTTAAATGATCGATAGAACGACAATTACTATACTTATTACTCTTATTATTATCAATCTTACTCATATTACTAGCCATATTATGCGTATATGATCGATAGTATGACAATTACTATACTCACTACTCTTATTATTATCAATCTAACTCATATTATTAACCATACTATGCTAATATGATCGATAGAACGACAATTACTATACTTATTACACTCACTATTATCAATCTAACTCATATTATTAACCATATTATGCTGATATGATCGATAGAACGACATTCACTATACTTATTACACTCACTATTATCAATCTAACTCATATTATTAACCATATTACGCAGATATGATCGATAGAACTACTATTACTATACTCATTACTCTTATTATTATCAATCTAACTCATATTATTAGCCATATTATGCTTATATGATCGATAGAATGAGAATTACTATACTCACTACTCCTAGTATTATCACTCTAACTCATATTATTAGCCATATTATGCTTATATGATCGATAGAACGACAAATACTATACTTATTACTCTTATTATTATCAACCTAACTCATATTATTAGCCATATTATGCTTATATGATCGAGAGAACGACAATTGCTATACTTATTATTCTTATTATTATCAATCTAACTCATATTATTAGCCATATTATGCTTAAATGATCGATAGAACGACAATTACTATACTTATTACTCTTACTATTATCAACCTAACTCATATTATTAGCCATATTATGCTTAAATGATCGATAGAACGACAATTACTATACGTATTACTCTTATTATTATCAATCTAACTCATATTATTAGCCATATTATGCTTACATGATCGACAGAACGACAATTACTATACTTATTACACTCACTGTTATCAACCTAACTCATATTATTAACCATATTATGCAAATTTGATCGATAGAACGACAGTCACTATACTTATTACTCTTATTATTATCAACCTAACTCATATTATTAGCCATATTATGCTTAAATGATCGATAGAACGACAATTACTATACTTATTACTCTTATTATTATGAATCTAACTCATATTATTGACCATATTATGCAGATATGATCGATAGAACTACAATTACTATACTCATTACTCTTATTATTATCAATCTATCTCATATTATTAGCCATATTATGCTTAAATGATCGATAGAACGACAATTACTATACTTATTACTCTTATTATTATCAATCTAACTCATATTATTAGCCATATTATGCTTAAATGATCGATAGAACGACAATTACTATACCTATTACTCTTATTATTATCAACCTAACACATATTATTAGCCATATTATGCTTATATGATCGATAGAACGACAATTACTATACTTATTATGCTTATTATTATCAACCTAACTCATATTATTAGCCATATTATGCTTATATGATCGATAGAACGACAATTACTATACTCACTACTCTTATTATTATCAATCTAACTCATATTATTAGCCATATTATGCTTATATTATCGATAGAACTACAATTACTATACTTATTACTGTTATTATTATCAATCTAACTCATATTATTAGCCATATTATGCTTAAATGATCGATAGAACGACAATTACTATACTTATTACTCTTATTATTATCAATCTAACTCATATTATTAGCCATATTATGCTTAAATGATCGATAGAACGACAATTACTATACCTATTACTCTTATTATTATCAACCTAACACATATTATTAGCCATATTATGCTTATATGATCGATAGAACGACAATTACTATACTTATTATGCTTATTATTATCAACCTAACTCATATTATTAGCCATATTATGCTTATATGATCGATAGAACGACAATTACTATACTCACTACTCTTATTATTATCAATCTAACTCATATTATTAGCCATATTATGCTTATATGATCGATAGAACGACAATTACGATACATATTACTCTTACTATTATGAACCTAACTCATATTATTAGCCATATTATGCTTAAATGATCGATAGAACGACAATTACTATACTTATTACTCTTATTATTATCAATCTAACTCATATTATTAGCCATATTATGCTTAAATGATCGATAGAACGACAACTACTATACTTATTACTCTTATTATTATCAATCTAACTCATACTTTCAGCCATATTATGCTTATATGATCGATAGAACGACAATTACTATACTCACTACTCTTATTATTATCAATCTAACTCATATTATTAGCCATATTATGCTTATATTATCGATAGAACGACAATTACTATACTTATTACTGTTATTATTATCAATCTAACTCATATAATTAGCCATATTATGCTTAAATGATCGATAGAACGACAATTACTGTACTTATTACTCTTATCATTATCGATCTAACTCATATTATTTGCCATATTATGCTTATATGATCGATAGAACGACAAATACTATACTTATTAATCTTATTATTATGAATCTAACTCATATTATTAGCCATATTATGCTTAAATGATCGATAGAACGACAATTACTATACTTATTACTCTTATTATTATGAATCTAACTCATATTATTAACCATATTATGCAGATATGATCGATAGAACTACAATTACTATACTCACTACTCTTATTATTATCAATCTAACTCATATTATTAGCCATATTATGCTTAAATGATCGATAGAACGACAATTACTATACTTATTACTCTTATTATTATCAATCTAACTCATATTACTAGCCATATTATGCGTATATGATCGATAGTATGACAATTACTATACTCACTACTCTTATTATTATCAATCTAACTCATATTATTGACCATATTATGCTAATATGATCGATAGAACGACAATTACTATACTTATTACACTCACTATTATCAATCTAACTCATATTATTAACCATATTATGCAGATAAGATCGATAGCACGACATTTACTATACCTATTACTCTTATTATTATCAACCTAACTCATATTATTAGCCATATTATGCTTATATGATCGATAGAACGACAATTACTATACTCACTACTCTTATTATTATCAATCTAACTCATATTATTAGCCATATTATGCTTATATTATCGATAGAACGACAATTACTATACTTATTACTGTTATTATTATCAATCTAACTCATATAATTAGCCATATTATGCTTAAATGATCGATAGAACGACAATTACTGTACTTATTACTCTTATCATTATCGATCTAACTCATATTATTTGCCATATTATGCTTATATGATCGATAGAACGACAAATACTATACTTATTACTCTTATTATTATGAATCTAACTCATATTATTAGCCATATTATGCTTAAATGATCGATAGAACGACAATTACTATACTTATTACTCTTATTATTATGAATCTAACTCATATTATTAACCATATTATGCAGATATGATCGATAGAACTACAATTACTATACTCACTACTCTTATTATTATCAATCTAACTCATATTATTAGCCATATTATGCTTAAATGATCGATAGAACGACAATTACTATACTTATTACTCTTATTATTATCAATCTAACTCATATTACTAGCCATATTATGCGTATATGATCGATAGTATGACAATTACTATACTCACTACTCTTATTATTATCAATCTAACTCATATTATTGACCATATTATGCTAATATGATCGATAGAACGACAATTACTATACTTATTACACTCACTATTATCAATCTAACTCATATTATTAACCATATTATGCAGATAAGATCGATAGCACGACATTTACTATACCTATTACTCTTATTATTATCAACCTAACTCATATTATTAGCCATATTATGCTTATATGATCGATAGAACGACAATTACTATACTTATTATTCTTATTATTATCAATCTAACTCATATTATTAGCCATATTATGCTTAAATGATCGATAGAACGACAATTACTATACTTATTACTCTTATTATTATCAACCTAACTCATATTATTAGCCATATTATGCTTATATGATCGATAGAACGACAATTACTATACTCACTACTCTTATTATTATCAATCTAACTCATATTATTAGCCATATTATGCTTAAATGATCGATAGAACGACAATTACTATACTTATTACTCTTATTATTATCAATCTTACTCATATTACTAGCCATATTATGCGTATATGATCGATAGTATGACAATTACTATACTCACTACTCTTATTATTATCAATCTAACTCATATTATTAACCATATTATGCTAATATGATCGATAGAACGACAATTACTATACTTATTACACTCACTATTATCAATCTAACTCATATTATTAACCATATTATGCAGATAAGATCGATAGCACGACATTTACTATACCTATTACTCTTATTATTATCAACCTAACTCATATTATTAGCCATATTATGCTTATATGATCGATAGAACGACAATTACTATACTTATTATTCTTATTATTATCAATCTAACTCATATAATTAGCCATATTATGCTTATATGATCGACAGAACAACAAATACTATACTTATTACTCTTATTATTATCAATCTAACTCATATTATTAACCATATTATGCTAATGTGATCGATAGAACGACAATTACTATATTTATTACACTCAATATTAACAATCTAACTCATATTATTACCCATATAATGCTGATATGATCGATAGAACGACATTCACTATACTTATTACACTCACTATTATCAATCTAACTCATATTATTAACCATATTACGCAGATATGATCGATAGAACTACTATTACTATACTCATTACTCTTATTATTATCAATCTAACTCATATTATTAGCCATATTATGCTTATATGATCGATAGAATGAGAATTACTATACTCACTACTCCTAGTATTATCACTCTAACTCATATTATTAGCCATATTATGCTTATATGATCGATAGAACGACAATTACTGTACTTATTACTCTTATTATTATCAATCTAACTCATATTATTAGCCATATTATGCTTATATGATCGATAGAACGAGAATTACTATACTCACTACTCTTATTATTATCAATCTAACTCATATTATTAGCCATATTATGCTTATATGATCGATAGAACGACAAATACTATACTTATTACTCTTATTATTATCAACCTAACTCGTATTATTAGCCATATTATGCTTATATGATCGATAGAACGACAATTACTATACTTATTATGCTTATTATTATCAACCTAACTCATATTATTAGCCATATTATGCTTATATGATCGATAGAACGACAATTACTATACTCACTACTCTTATTATTATCAATCTAACTCATATTATTAGCCATATTATGCTTATATGATCGATAGAACGAGAATTACTATACTCACTACTCTTAGTATTATCAATCTAACTCATACTATTAGCCATATTATGCTTAAATGATCGATAGAACGACAATTACTATACTTATTACTCTTATTATTATCAATCTAACTCATATTATTAGCCATATTATGCTTAAATGATCGATAGAACAACAATTACTATACTTATTACTCTTATTATTATCAACCTAACTCATATTATTAGCCATATTATGCTTATATGATCGATAGAACGACAATTACTATACATATTACTCTCATTTTTATCAATCTAACTCATATTATTAGCCATATTATGCTTAAATGGTCGATAGAACGACAACTACTATACTTATTACTCTTATTATTATCAATCTAACTCATACTATTAGCCATATTATGCTTATATGATCGATAGAACGACAATTACTATACTCACTACTCTTATTATTATCAATCTAACTCATATTATTAGCCATATTATGCTTATATTATCGATAGAACTACAATTACTATACTTATTACTGTTATTATTATCAATCTAACTCATATTATTAGCCATATTATGCTTAAATGATCGATAGAACGACAATTACTATACTTATTACTCTTATTATTATCAATCTAACTCATATTATTAGCCATATTATGCTTAAATGATCGATAGAACGACAATTACTATACTTATTACTCTTATTATTATCAACCTAACTCACATTATTGGCCATATTATGCTTATATGATCGATAGAACGACAATTACTATACCTATTACTCTTATTATTATCAACCTAACACATATTATTAGCCATATTATGCTTATATGATCGATAGAACGACAATTACTATACTTATTATGCTTATTATTATCAACCTAACTCATATTATTAGCCATATTATGCTTATATGATCGATAGAACGACAATTACTATACTCACTACTCTTATTATTATCAATCTAACTCATATTATTAGCCATATTATGCTTATATGATCGATAGAACGACAATTACGATACATATTACTCTTACTATTATGAACCTAACTCATATTATTAGCCATATTATGCTTAAATGATCGATAGAACGACAATTACTATACTTATTACTCTTATTATTATCAATCTAACTCATATTATTAGCCATATTATGCTTAAATGATCGATAGAACGACAACTACTATACTTATTACTCTTATTATTATCAATCTAACTCATACTTTCAGCCATATTATGCTTATATGATCGATAGAACGACAATTACTATACTCACTACTCTTATTATTATCAATCTAACTCATATTATTAGCCATATTATGCTTATATTATCGATAGAACGACAATTACTATACTTATTACTGTTATTATTTTGAATCTAACTCATATTATTAGCCATATTATGCTTAAATGATCGATAGAACGACAATTACTATACTTATTACTCTTATTATTATGAATCTAACTCATATTATTAACCATATTATGCAGGTATGATCGATAGAACTACAATTACTATACTCACTACTCTTATTATTATCAATCTAACTCATATTATTAGCCATATTATGCTTAAATGATCGATAGAACGACAATTACTATACTTATTACTCTTATTATTATCAATCTAACTCATATTACTAGCCATATTATGCGTATATGATCGATAGTATGACAATTACTATACTCACTACTCTTATTATTATCAATCTAACTCATATTATTGACCATATTATGCTAATATGATCGATAGAACGACAATTACTATACTTATTACACTCACTATTATCAATCTAACTCATATTATTAACCATATTATGCAGATAAGATCGATAGCACGACATTTACTATACCTATTACTCTTATTATTATCAACCTAACTCATATTATTAGCCATATTATGCTTATATGATCGATAGAACGACAATTACTATACTCACTACTCTTATTATTATCAATCTAACTCATATTATTAGCCATATTATGCTTATATTATCGATAGAACGACAATTACTATACTTATTACTGTTATTATTATCAATCTAACTCATATAATTAGCCATATTATGCTTAAATGATCGATAGAACGACAATTACTGTACTTATTACTCTTATCATTATCGATCTAACTCATATTATTTGCCATATTATGCTTATATGATCGATAGAACGACAAATACTATACTTATTACTCTTATTATTATGAATCTAACTCATATTATTAGCCATATTATGCTTAAATGATCGATAGAACGACAATTACTATACTTATTACTCTTATTATTATGAATCTAACTCATATTATTAACCATATTATGCAGATATGATCGATAGAACTACAATTACTATACTCACTACTCTTATTATTATCAATCTAACTCATATTATTAGCCATATTATGCTTAAATGATCGATAGAACGACAATTACTATACTTATTACTCTTATTATTATCAATCTAACTCATATTACTAGCCATATTATGCGTATATGATCGATAGTATGACAATTACTATACTCACTACTCTTATTATTATCAATCTAACTCATATTATTGACCATATTATGCTAATATGATCGATAGAACGACAATTACTATACTTATTACACTCACTATTATCAATCTAACTCATATTATTAGCCATATTATGCTTATATGATCGATAGAACGACAATTACTATACTTATTATTCTTATTATTATCAATCTAACTCATATTATTAGCCATATTATGCAAATTTGATCGATAGAACGACAATCACAATACTTATTACTCTTATTATTATCAACCTAACTCATATTATTAGCCATATTATGCTTAAATGATCGATAGAACAACAATTACTATACTTATTACTCTTATTATTATCAACCTAACTCATATTATTAGCCATATTATGCTTATATGATCGATAGAACGACAATTACTATACTTATTATTCTTATTATTATCAATCTAACTCATATTATTAGACATATTATGCAAATTTGATCGATAGAACGACAATCACAATACTTATTACTCTTATTATTATCAACCTAATTCATATTATTAGCCATGTTATGCTTATATTATCGATAGAACGACAATTACGATACTTATTACTCTTATCATTATCGATCTAATTCATATTATTAGCCATATTATGCTTATATGATCGATAGAACGACAAATACTATACTTATTACTCTTATTATTATCAATCTAACTCGTATTATTAACCATATTATGCTAATGTGATCGATAGAACGACAATTACTATATTTATTACACTCAATATTATCAATCTAACTCATATTATTACCCATATCATGCTGATATGATCGATAGAACGACATTCACTATACTTATTACACTCACTATTATCAATCTAACTCATATTATTAACCATATTACGCAGATATGATCGATAGAACTACTATTACTATACTCATTACACTTATTATTATCAATCTAACTCATATTATTAGCCATATTATGCTTATATGATCGATAGAATGAGAATTACTATACTCACTACTCCTAGTATTATCACTCTAACTCATATTGTTAGCCATATTATGCTTATATGATCGATAGAACGACAATTACTGTACTTAATACTCTTATTATTATCAATCTAACTCATATTATTAGCCATATTATGCGTATATGATCGATAGTATGACAATTACTATACTCACTACTCTTATTATTATCAATCTAACTCATATTATTAGCCATATTACGCTTATATGATCGATAGACCGACAATTACTGTACATATTACTCTTATTTTTATCAATCTAACTCATATTATTAACCATATTATGCTAATATGATCGATAGAACGACAATTACTATACTTATTACACTCACTATTATCAATCTAACTCATATTATTAACCATATTATGCAGATAAGATCGATAGCACGACATTTACTATACCTATTACTCTTATTATTATCAACCTAACTCATATTATTAGCCATATTATGCTTATATGATCGATAGAACGACAATTACTATACTTATTATTCTTATTATTATCAATCTAACTCATATTATTAGCCATATTATGCTTACATTATCGATAGAACGACAATTACTATACTTATTACTGTTATTATTATCAATCTAACTCATATAATTAGCCATATTATGCTTATATGATCGACAGAACGACAATTACTGTACTTATTACTCTTATCATTATCGATCTAATTCATATTATTAGCCATATTATGCTTATATGATCGATAGAATGAGAATTACTATACTCACAACTCCTAGTATTATCACTCTAACTCATATTATTAGCCATATTATGCTTATATGATCGATAGAACGACAATTACTGTACTTATCACTCTTATTATTATCAATCTAACTCATATTATTAGCCATATTATGCTTATATGATCGATAGAACGAGAATTACTATACTCACTACTCTTAGTATTATCAATCTAACTCATATTATTAGCCATATTATGCTTAAATGATCGATAGAACGACAATTACTATACTTATTACTCTTATTATTATCAATCTTACTCATATTACTAGCCATATTATGCGTATATGATCGATAGTATGACAATTACTATACTCACTACTCTTATTATTATCAATCTAACTCATATTATTAACCATACTATGCTAATATGATCGATAGAACGACAATTACTATACTTATTACACTCACTATTATCAATCTAACTCATATTATTAACCATATTATGCTGATATGATCGATAGAACGACATTCACTATACTTATTACACTCACTATTATCAATCTAACTCATATTATTAACCATATTACGCAGATATGATCGATAGAACTACTATTACTATACTCATTACTCTTATTATTATCAATCTAACTCATATTATTAGCCATATTATGCTTATATGATCGATAGAATGAGAATTACTATACTCACTACTCCTAGTATTATCACTCTAACTCATATTATTAGCCATATTATGCTTATATGATCGATAGAACGAGAATTACTATACTCACTACTCTTAGTATTATCAATCTAACTCATATTATTAGCCATATTATGCTTAAATGATCGATAGAACGACAATTACTATACTTATTACTCTTATTATTATCAATCTTACTCATATTACTAGCCATATTATGCGTATATGATCGATAGTATGACAATTACTATACTCACTACTCTTATTATTATCAATCTAACTCATATTATTAACCATACTATGCTAATATGATCGATAGAACGACAATTACTATACTTATTACACTCACTATTATCAATCTAACTCATATTATTAACCATATTATGCTGATATGATCGATAGAACGACATTCACTATACTTATTACACTCACTATTATCAATCTAACTCATATTATTAACCATATTACGCAGATATGATCGATAGAACTACTATTACTATACTCATTACTCTTATTATTATCAATCTAACTCATATTATTAGCCATATTATGCTTATATGATCGATAGAATGAGAATTACTATACTCACTACTCCTAGTATTATCACTCTAACTCATATTATTAGCCATATTATGCTTATATGATCGATAGAACGACAAATACTATACTTATTACTCTTATGATTATCAACCTAACTCATATTATTAGCCATATTATGCTTATATGATCGAGAGAACGACAATTGCTATACTTATTATTCTTATTATTATCAATCTAACTCATATTATTAGCCATATTATGCTTAAATGATCGATAGAACGACAATTACTATACTTATTACTCTTACTATTATCAACCTAACTCATATTATTAGCCATATTATGCTTAAATGATCGATAGAACGACAATTACTATACGTATTACTCTTATTATTATCAATCTAACTCATATTATTAGCCATATTATGCTTACATGATCGACAGAACGACAATTACTATACTTATTACACTCACTGTTATCAACCTAACTCATATTATTAACCATATTATGCAAATTTGATCGATAGAACGACAGTCACTATACTTATTACTCTTATTATTATCAACCTAACTCATATTATTAGCCATATTATGCTTAAATGATCGATAGAACGACAATTACTATACTTATTACTCTTATTATTATGAATCTAACTCATATTATTGACCATATTATGCAGATATGATCGATAGAACTACAATTACTATACTCATTACTCTTATTATTATCAATCTATCTCATATTATTAGCCATATTATGCTTAAATGATCGATAGAACGACAATTACTATACTTATTACTCTTATTATTATCAATCTAACTCATATTATTAGCCATATTATGCTTAAATGATCGATAGAACGACAATTACTATACCTATTACTCTTATTATTATCAACCTAACACATATTATTAGCCATATTATGCTTATATGATCGATAGAACGACAATTACTATACTTATTATGCTTATTATTATCAACCTAACTCATATTATTAGCCATATTATGCTTATATGATCGATAGAACGACAATTACTATACTCACTACTCTTATTATTATCAATCTAACTCATATTATTAGCCATATTATGCTTATATTATCGATAGAACTACAATTACTATACTTATTACTGTTATTATTATCAATCTAACTCATATTATTAGCCATATTATGCTTAAATGATCGATAGAACGACAATTACTATACTTATTACTCTTATTATTATCAATCTAACTCATATTATTAGCCATATTATGCTTAAATGATCGATAGAACGACAATTACTATACCTATTACTCTTATTATTATCAACCTAACACATATTATTAGCCATATTATGCTTATATGATCGATAGAACGACAATTACTATACTTATTATGCTTATTATTATCAACCTAACTCATATTATTAGCCATATTATGCTTATATGATCGATAGAACGACAATTACTATACTCACTACTCTTATTATTATCAATCTAACTCATATTATTAGCCATATTATGCTTATATGATCGATAGAACGACAATTACGATACATATTACTCTTACTATTATGAACCTAACTCATATTATTAGCCATATTATGCTTAAATGATCGATAGAACGACAATTACTATACTTATTACTCTTATTATTATCAATCTAACTCATATTATTAGCCATATTATGCTTAAATGATCGATAGAACGACAACTACTATACTTATTACTCTTATTATTATCAATCTAACTCATACTTTCAGCCATATTATGCTTATATGATCGATAGAACGACAATTACTATACTCACTACTCTTATTATTATCAATCTAACTCATATTATTAGCCATATTATGCTTATATTATCGATAGAACGACAATTACTATACTTATTACTGTTATTATTATCAATCTAACTCATATAATTAGCCATATTATGCTTAAATGATCGATAGAACGACAATTACTGTACTTATTACTCTTATCATTATCGATCTAACTCATATTATTTGCCATATTATGCTTATATGATCGATAGAACGACAAATACTATACTTATTAATCTTATTATTATGAATCTAACTCATATTATTAGCCATATTATGCTTAAATGATCGATAGAACGACAATTACTATACTTATTACTCTTATTATTATGAATCTAACTCATATTATTAACCATATTATGCAGATATGATCGATAGAACTACAATTACTATACTCACTACTCTTATTATTATCAATCTAACTCATATTATTAGCCATATTATGCTTAAATGATCGATAGAACGACAATTACTATACTTATTACTCTTATTATTATCAATCTAACTCATATTACTAGCCATATTATGGCGTATATGATCGATAGTATGACAATTACTATACTCACTACTCTTATTATTATCAATCTAACTCATATTATTAACCATACTATGCTAATATGATCGATAGAACGACAATTACTATACTTATTACACTCACTATTATCAATCTAACTCATATTATTAACCATATTATGCTGATATGATCGATAGAACGACATTCACTATACTTATTACACTCACTATTATCAATCTAACTCATATTATTAACCATATTACGCAGATATGATCGATAGAACTACTATTACTATACTCATTACTCTTATTATTATCAATCTAACTCATATTATTAGCCATATTATGCTTATATGATCGATAGAATGAGAATTACTATACTCACTACTCCTAGTATTATCACTCTAACTCATATTATTAGCCATATTATGCTTATATGATCGATAGAACGACAAATACTATACTTATTACTCTTATTATTATCAACCTAACTCATATTATTAGCCATATTATGCTTATATGATCGAGAGAACGACAATTGCTATACTTATTATTCTTATTATTATCAATCTAACTCATATTATTAGCCATATTATGCTTAAATGATCGATAGAACGACAATTACTATACTTATTACTCTTACTATTATCAACCTAACTCATATTATTAGCCATATTATGCTTAAATGATCGATAGAACGACAATTACTATACGTATTACTCTTATTATTATCAATCTAACTCATATTATTAGCCATATTATGCTTACATGATCGACAGAACGACAATTACTATACTTATTACACTCACTGTTATCAACCTAACTCATATTATTAACCATATTATGCAAATTTGATCGATAGAACGACAGTCACTATACTTATTACTCTTATTATTATCAACCTAACTCATATTATTAGCCATATTATGCTTAAATGATCGATAGAACGACAATTACTATACTTATTACTCTTATTATTATGAATCTAACTCATATTATTGACCATATTATGCAGATATGATCGATAGAACTACAATTACTATACTCATTACTCTTATTATTATCAATCTATCTCATATTATTAGCCATATTATGCTTAAATGATCGATAGAACGACAATTACTATACTTATTACTCTTATTATTATCAATCTAACTCATATTATTAGCCATATTATGCTTAAATGATCGATAGAACGACAATTACTATACCTATTACTCTTATTATTATCAACCTAACACATATTATTAGCCATATTATGCTTATATGATCGATAGAACGACAATTACTATACTTATTATGCTTATTATTATCAACCTAACTCATATTATTAGCCATATTATGCTTATATGATCGATAGAACGACAATTACTATACTCACTACTCTTATTATTATCAATCTAACTCATATTATTAGCCATATTATGCTTATATTATCGATAGAACTACAATTACTATACTTATTACTGTTATTATTATCAATCTAACTCATATTATTAGCCATATTATGCTTAAATGATCGATAGAACGACAATTACTATACTTATTACTCTTATTATTATCAATCTAACTCATATTATTAGCCATATTATGCTTAAATGATCGATAGAACGACAATTACTATACCTATTACTCTTATTATTATCAACCTAACACATATTATTAGCCATATTATGCTTATATGATCGATAGAACGACAATTACTATACTTATTATGCTTATTATTATCAACCTAACTCATATTATTAGCCATATTATGCTTATATGATCGATAGAACGACAATTACTATACTCACTACTCTTATTATTATCAATCTAACTCATATTATTAGCCATATTATGCTTATATGATCGATAGAACGACAATTACGATACATATTACTCTTACTATTATGAACCTAACTCATATTATTAGCCATATTATGCTTAAATGATCGATAGAACGACAATTACTATACTTATTACTCTTATTATTATCAATCTAACTCATATTATTAGCCATATTATGCTTAAATGATCGATAGAACGACAACTACTATACTTATTACTCTTATTATTATCAATCTAACTCATACTTTCAGCCATATTATGCTTATATGATCGATAGAACGACAATTACTATACTCACTACTCTTATTATTATCAATCTAACTCATATTATTAGCCATATTATGCTTATATTATCGATAGAACGACAATTACTATACTTATTACTGTTATTATTATCAATCTAACTCATATAATTAGCCATATTATGCTTAAATGATCGATAGAACGACAATTACTGTACTTATTACTCTTATCATTATCGATCTAACTCATATTATTTGCCATATTATGCTTATATGATCGATAGAACGACAAATACTATACTTATTAATCTTATTATTATGAATCTAACTCATATTATTAGCCATATTATGCTTAAATGATCGATAGAACGACAATTACTATACTTATTACTCTTATTATTATGAATCTAACTCATATTATTAACCATATTATGCAGATATGATCGATAGAACTACAATTACTATACTCACTACTCTTATTATTATCAATCTAACTCATATTATTAGCCATATTATGCTTAAATGATCGATAGAACGACAATTACTATACTTATTACTCTTATTATTATCAATCTAACTCATATTACTAGCCATATTATGCGTATATGATCGATAGTATGACAATTACTATACTCACTACTCTTATTATTATCAATCTAACTCATATTATTGACCATATTATGCTAATATGATCGATAGAACGACAATTACTATACTTATTACACTCACTATTATCAATCTAACTCATATTATTAACCATATTATGCAGATAAGATCGATAGCACGACATTTACTATACCTATTACTCTTATTATTATCAACCTAACTCATATTATTAGCCATATTATGCTTATATGATCGATAGAACGACAATTACTATACTCACTACTCTTATTATTATCAATCTAACTCATATTATTAGCCATATTATGCTTATATTATCGATAGAACGACAATTACTATACTTATTACTGTTATTATTATCAATCTAACTCATATAATTAGCCATATTATGCTTAAATGATCGATAGAACGACAATTACTGTACTTATTACTCTTATCATTATCGATCTAACTCATATTATTTGCCATATTATGCTTATATGATCGATAGAACGACAAATACTATACTTATTACTCTTATTATTATGAATCTAACTCATATTATTAGCCATATTATGCTTAAATGATCGATAGAACGACAATTACTATACTTATTACTCTTATTATTATGAATCTAACTCATATTATTAACCATATTATGCAGATATGATCGATAGAACTACAATTACTATACTCACTACTCTTATTATTATCAATCTAACTCATATTATTAGCCATATTATGCTTAAATGATCGATAGAACGACAATTACTATACTTATTACTCTTATTATTATCAATCTAACTCATATTACTAGCCATATTATGCGTATATGATCGATAGTATGACAATTACTATACTCACTACTCTTATTATTATCAATCTAACTCATATTATTGACCATATTATGCTAATATGATCGATAGAACGACAATTACTATACTTATTACACTCACTATTATCAATCTAACTCATATTATTAACCATATTATGCAGATAAGATCGATAGCACGACATTTACTATACCTATTACTCTTATTATTATCAACCTAACTCATATTATTAGCCATATTATGCTTATATGATCGATAGAACGACAATTACTATACTTATTATTCTTATTATTATCAATCTAACTCATATTATTAGCCATATTATGCTTAAATGATCGATAGAACGACAATTACTATACTTATTACTCTTATTATTATCAACCTAACTCATATTATTAGCCATATTATGCTTATATGATCGATAGAACGACAATTACTATACTTATTATTCTTATTATTATCAATCTAACTCATATTATTAGCCATATTATGCAAATTTGATCGATAGAACGACAATCACAATACTTATTACTCTTATTATTATCAACCTAACTCATATTATTAGCCATATTATGCTTAAATGATCGATAGAACAACAATTACTATACTTATTACTCTTATTATTATCAACCTAACTCATATTATTAGCCATATTATGCTTATATGATCGATAGAACGACAATTACTATACTTATTATTCTTATTATTATCAATCTAACTCATATTATTAGACATATTATGCAAATTTGATCGATAGAACGACAATCACAATACTTATTACTCTTATTATTATCAACCTAACTCATATTATTAGCCATGTTATGCTTATATTATCGATAGAACGACAATTACGATACTTATTACTCTTATCATTATCGATCTAATTCATATTATTAGCCATATTATGCTTATATGATCGATAGAACGACAAATACTATACTTATTACTCTTATTATTATCAATCTAACTCATATTATTAACCATATTATGCTAATGTGATCGATAGAACGACAATTACTATATTTATTACACTCAATATTATCAATCTAACTCATATTATTACCCATATCATGCTGATATGATCGATAGAACGACATTCACTATACTTATTACACTCACTATTATCAATCTAACTCATATTATTAACCATATTACGCAGATATGATCGATAGAACTACTATTACTATACTCATTACACTTATTATTATCAATCTAACTCATATTATTAGCCATATTATGCTTATATGATCGATAGAATGAGAATTACTATACTCACTACTCCTAGTATTATCACTCTAACTCATATTGTTAGCCATATTATGCTTATATGATCGATAGAACGACAATTACTGTACTTAATACTCTTATTATTATCAATCTAACTCATATTATTAGCCATATTATGCGTATATGATCGATAGTATGACAATTACTATACTCACTACTCTTATTATTATCAATCTAACTCATATTATTAGCCATATTACGCTTATATGATCGATAGACCGACAATTACTGTACATATTACTCTTATTTTTATCAATCTAACTCATATTATTAACCATATTATGCTAATATGATCGATAGAACGACAATTACTATACTTATTGCACTCACTATTATCAATCTAACTCATATTATTAACCATATTATGCAGATAAGATCGATAGCACGACATTTACTATACCTATTACTCTTATTATTATCAACCTAACTCATATTATTAGCCATATTATTCTTATATGATCGATAGAACGACAATTACTATACTTATTATTCTTATTATTATCAATCTAACTCATATTATTAGCCATATTATGCTTACATTATCGATAGAACGACAATTACTATACTTATTACTGTTATTATTATCAATCTAACTCATATAATTAGCCATATTATGCTTATATGATCGACAGAACGACAATTACTGTACTTATTACTCTTATCATTATCGATCTAATTCATATTATTAGCCATATTATGCTTATATGATCGATAGAATGAGAATTACTATACTCACTACTCCTAGTATTATCACTCTAACTCATATTATTAGCCATATTATGCTTATATGATCGATAGAACGACAATTACTGTACTTATCACTCTTATTATTATCAATCTAACTCATATTATTAGCCATATTATGCTTATATGATCGATAGAACGAGAATTACTATACTCACTACTCTTAGTATTATCAATCTAACTCATATTATTAGCCATATTATGCTTAAATGATCGATAGAACGACAATTACTATACTTATTACTCTTATTATTATCAATCTTACTCATATTACTAGCCATATTATGCGTATATGATCGATAGTATGACAATTACTATACTCACTAGTCTTATTATTATCAATCTAACTCATATTATTAACCATACTATGCTAATATGATCGATAGAACGACAATTACTATACTTATTACACTCACTATTATCAATCTAACTCATATTATTAACCATATTATGCTGATATGATCGATAGAACGACATTCACTATACTTATTACACTCACTATTATCAATCTAACTCATATTATTAACCATATTACGCAGATATGATCGATAGAACTACTATTACTATACTCATTACTCTTATTATTATCAATCTAACTCATATTATTAGGCATATAATGCTTATATGATCGATAGAATGAGAATTACTATACTCACTACTCCTAGTATTATCACTCTAACTCATATTATTAGCCATATTATGCTTATATGATCGATAGAACGACAATTACTGTACTTATTACTCTTATTATTATCAATCTAACTCATATTATTAGCCATATTATGCTTATATGATCGATAGAACGAGAATTACTATACTCACTATTCTTATTATTATCAATCTAACTCATATTATTAGCCATATTATGCTTATATGATCGATAGAACGACAAATACTATACTTATTACTCTTATTATTATCAACCTAACTCGTATTATTAGCCATATTATGCTTATATGATCGATAGAACGACAATTACTATACTTATTATGCTTATTATTATCAACCTAACTCATATTATTAGCCATATTATGCTTATATGATCGATAGAACGACAATTACTATACTCACTACTCTTATTATTATCAATCTAACTCATATTATTAGCCATATTATGCTTATATGATCGATAGAACGAGAATTACTATACTCACTACTCTTAGTATTATCAATCTAACTCATATTATTAGCCATATTATGCTTAAATGATCGATAGAACGACAATTACTATACTTATTACTCTTATTATTATCAATCTAACTCATATTATTAGCCATATTATGCTTATATGATCGATAGAACGACAAATACTATACTTATTACTCTTATTATTATCAACCTAACTCATATTATTAGCCATATTATGCTTATATGATCGAGAGAACGACAATTGCTATACTTATTATTCTTATTATTATCAATCTAACTCATATTATTAGCCATATTATGCTTAAATGATCGATAGAACGACAATTACTATACTTATTACTCTTACTATTATCAACCTAACTCATATTATTAGCCATATTATGCTTAAATGATCGATAGAACGACAATTACTATACGTATTACTCTTATTATTATCAATCTAACTCATATTATTAGCCATATTATGCTCACATGATCGACAGAACGACAATTACTATACTTATTACACTCACTGTTATCAACCTAACTCATATTATTAACCATATTATGCAAATTTGATCGATAGAACGACAGTCACTATACTTATTACTCTTATTATTATCAACCTAACTCATATTATTAGCCATATTATGCTTAAATGATCGATAGAACGACAATTACTATACTTATTACTCTTATTATTATGAATCTAACTCATATTATTGACCATATTATGCAGATATGATCGATAGAACTACAATTACTATACTCATTACTCTTATTATTATCAATCTATCTCATATTATTAGCCATATTATGCTTAAATGATCGATAGAACGACAATTACTATACTTATTACTCTTATTATTATCAGTCTAACTCATATTATTAGCCATATTATGCTTAAATGATCGATAGAACGACAACTACTATACTTATTACTCTTATTATTATCAATCTAACTCATACTATTAGCCATATTATGCTTATATTATCGATAGAACTACAATTACTATACTTATTACTGTTATTATTATCAATCTAACTCATATTATTAGCCATATTATGCTTAAATGATCGATAGAACGACAATTACTATACTTATTACTCTTATTATTATCAATGTAACTCATATTATTAGCCATATTATGCTTAAATGATCGATAGAACGACAATTACTATACCTATTACTCTTATTATTATCAACCTAACACATATTATTATCCATATTATGCTTATATGATCGATAGAACGACAATTACTATACTTATTATGCTTATTATTATCAACCTAACTCATATTATTAGCCATATTATGCTTATATGATCGATAGAACGACAATTACTATACTCACTACTCTTATTATTATCAATCTAACTCATATTATTAGCCATATTATGCTTATATGATCGATAGAACGACAATTACGATACATATTACTCTTACTATTATGAACCTAACTCATATTATTAGCCATATTATGCTTAAATGATCGATAGAACGACAATTACTATACTTATTACTCTTATTATTATCAATGTAACTCATATTATTAGCCATATTATGCTTAAATGATCGATAGAACGACAACTACTATACTTATTACTCTTATTATTATCAATCTAACTCATACTTTCAGCCATATTATGCTTATATGATCGATAGAACGACAATTACTATACTCACTACTCTTATTATTATCAATCTAACTCATATTATTAGCCATATTATGCTTATATTATCGATAGAACGACAATTACTATACTTATTACTGTTATTATTATCAATCTAACTCATATAATTAGCCATATTATGCTTAAATGATCGATAGAACGACAATTACTGTACTTATTACTCTTATCATTATCGATCTAACTCATATTATTTGCCATATTATGCTTATATGATCGATAGAACGACAAATACTATACTTATTACTCTTATTATTATGAATCTAACTCATATTATTAGCCATATTATGCTTAAATGATCGATAGAACGACAATTACTATACTTATTACTCTTATTATTATGAATCTAACTCATATTATTAACCATATTATGCAGATATGATCGATAGAACTACAATTACTATACTCACTACTCTTATTATTATCAATCTAACTCATATTATTAGCCATATTATGCTTAAATGATCGATAGAACGACAATTACTATACTTATTACTCTTATTATTATCAATCTAACTCATATTACTAGCCATATTATGCGTATATGATCGATAGTATGACAATTACTATACTCACTACTCTTATTATTATCAATCTAACTCATATTATTGACCATATTATGCTAATATGATCGATAGAACGACAATTACTATACTTATTACACTCACTATTATCAATCTAACTCATATTATTAACCATATTATGCAGATAAGATCGATAGCACGACATTTACTATACCTATTACTCTTATTATTATCAACCTAACTCATATTATTAGCCATATTATGCTTATATGATCGATAGAACGACAATTACTATACTCACTACTCTTATTATTATCAATCTAACTCATATTATTAGCCATATTATGCTTATATTATCGATAGAACGACAATTACTATACTTATTACTGTTATTATTATCAATCTAACTCATATAATTAGCCATATTATGCTTAAATGATCGATAGAACGACAATTACTGTACTTATTACTCTTATCATTATCGATCTAACTCATATTATTTGCCATATTATGCTTAAATTATCGATAGAACGACAATTACTATACTTATTACTCTTATTATTATGAATCTAACTCATATTATTAGCCATATTATGCAGATATGATCGATAGAACTACAATTACTATACTCACTACTCTTATTATTATCAATCTAACTCATATTATTAGCCATATTATGCTTAAATGATCGATAGAACGACAATTACTATACTTATTACTCTTATTATTATCAATCTAACTCATATTACTAGCCATATTATGCGTATATGATCGATAGTATGACAATTACTATACTCACTACTCTTATTATTATCAATCTAACTCATATTATTGACCATATTATGCTAATATGATCGATAGAACGACAATTACTATACTTATTACACTCACTATTATCAATCTAACTCATATTATTAACCATATTATGCAGATAAGATCGATAGCACGACATTTACTATACCTATTACTCTTATTATTATCAACCTAACTCATATTATTAGCCATATTATGCTTATATGATCGATAGAACGACAATTACTATACTTATTATTCTTATTATTATCAATCTAACTCATATTATTAGCCATATTATGCTTAAATGATCGATAGAACGACAATTACTATACTTATTACTCTTATTATTATGAATCTAACTCATATTATTAACCATATTATGCAGATATGATCGATAGAACTACAATTACTATACTCACTACTCTTATTATTATCAATCTAACTCATATTATTAGCCATATTATGCTTAAATGATCGATAGAACGACAATTACTATACTTATTAGTCTTATTATTATCTATCTAACTCATATTACTAGCCATATTATGCGTATATGATTGATAGTATGACAATTACTATACTCACTACTCTTATTATTATCAATCTAACTCATATTATTAACCATATTATGCTAATATGATCGATAGAACGACAATTACTATACTTATTACACTCACTATTATCAATCTAACTCATATTATTAACCATATTATGCAGATAAGATCGATAGCACGACATTTACTATACCTATTACTCTTATTATTATCAACCTAACTCATATTATTAGCCATATTATGCTTATATGATCGATAGAACGACAATTACTATACTTATTATTCTTATTATTATCAATCTAACTCATATTATTAGACATATTATGCAAATTTGATCGATAGAACGACAATCACAATACTTATTACTCTTATTATTATCAACCTAACTCATATTATTAGCCATGTTATGCTTATATTACCGATAGAACGACAATTACGATACTTATTACTCTTATCATTATCGATCTAATTCATATTATTAGCCATATTATGCTTATATGATCGATAGAACGACAAATACTATACTTATTACTCTTATTATTATCAATCTAACTCATATTATTAACCATATTATGCTAATGTGATCGATAGAACGACAATTACTATATTTATTACACTCAATATTATCAATCTAACTCATATTATTACCCATATCATGCTGATATGATCGATAGAACGACATTCACTATACTTATTACACTCACTATTATCAATCTAACTCATATTATTAACCATATTACGCAGATATGATCGATAGAACTACTATTACTATACTCATTACACTTATTATTATCAATCTAACTCATATTATTAGCCATATTATGCTTATATGATCGATAGAATGAGAATTACTATACTCACTACTCCTAGTATTATCACTCTAACTCATATTGTTAGCCATATTATGCTTATATGATCGATAGAACGACAATTACTGTACTTAATACTCTTATTATTATCAATCTAACTCATATTATTAGCCATATTATGCGTATATGATCGATAGTATGACAATTACTATACTCACTACTCTTATTATTATCAATCTAACTCATATTATTAGCCATATTACGCTTATATGATCGATAGACCGACAATTACTGTACATATTACTCTTATTTTTATCAATCTAACTCATATTATTAACCATATTATGCTAATATGATCGATAGAACGACAATTACTATACTTATTACACTCACTATTATCAATCTAACTCATATTATTAACCATATTATGCAGATAAGATCGATAGCACGACATTTACTATACCTATTACTCTTATTATTATCAACCTAACTCATATTATTAGCCATATTATGCTTATATGATCGATAGAACGACAATTACTATACTTATTATTCTTATTATTATCAATCTAACTCATATTATTAGCCATATTATGCTTACATTATCGATAGAACGACAATTACTATACTTATTACTGTTATTATTATCAATCTAACTCATATAATTAGCCATATTATGCTTATATGATCGACAGAACGACAATTACTGTACTTATTACTCTTATCATTATCGATCTAATTCATATTATTAGCCATATTATGCTTATATGATCGATAGAATGAGAATTACTATACTCACTACTCCTAGTATTATCACTCTAACTCATATTATTAGCCATATTATGCTTATATGATCGATAGAACGAGAATTACTATACTCACTACTCTTAGTATTATCAATCTAACTCATATTATTAGCCATATTATGCTTAAATGATCGATAGAACGACAATTACTATACTTATTATTCTTATTATTATGAATCTAACTCATATTATTAACCATATTATGCAGATATGATCGATAGAACTACAATTACTATACTCACTACTCTTATTATTATCAATCTAACTCATATTATTAGCCATATTATGCTTAAATGATCGATAGAACGACAATTACTATACTTATTACTCTTATTATTATCAATCTAACTCATATTACTAGCCATATTATGCGTATATGATCGATGGTATGACAATTACTATACTCACTACTCTTATTATTATCAATCTAACTCATATTATTAACCATATTATGCTAATATGATCGATAGAACGACAATTACTATACTTATTACACTCACTATTATCAATCTAACTCATATTATTAACCATATTATGCAGATAAGATCGATAGCACGACATTTACTATACCAATTACTCTTATTATTATCAACCTAACTCATATTATTAGCCATATTATGCTTATATGATCGATAGAACGACAATTACTATACTTATTATTCTTATTATTATCAATCTAACTCATATAATTAGCCATATTATGCTTATATGATCGACAGAACAACAAACACTATACTTATTACTCTTATTATTATCAATCTAACTCATATTATTAACCATATTATGCTAATGTGATCGATAGAACGACAATTACTATATTTATTACACTCAATATTAACAATCTAACTCATATTATTACCCATATCATGCTGATATGATCGATAGAACGACATTCACTATACTTATTACACTCACTATTATCAATCTAACTCATATTATTAACCATATTACGCAGATATGATCGATAGAACTACTATTACTATACTCATTACTCTTATTATTATCAATCTAACTCATATTATTAGCCATATTATGCTTATATGATCGATAGAATGAGAATTACTATACTCACTACTCCTAGTATTATCACTCTAACTCATATTATTAGCCATATTATGCTTATATGATCGATAGAACGACAATTACTGTACTTATTACTCTTATTATTATCAATCTAACTCATATTATTAGCCATATTATGCTTATATGATCGATAGAACGAGAATTACTATACTCACTACTCTTATTATTATCAATCTAACTCATATTATTAGCCATATTATGCTTATATGATCGATAGAACGACAAATACTATACTTATTACTCTTATTATTATCAACCTAACTCGTATTATTAGCCATATTATGCTTATATGATCGATAGAACGACAATTACTATACTTATTATGCTTATTATTATCAACCTAACTCATATTATTAGCCATATTATGCTTATATGATCGATAGAACGACAATTACTATACTTATTATTCTTATTATTATCAATCTAACTCATATTATTAGCCATATTATGCAAATTTGATCGATAGAACTACAATTACTATACTCACTACTCTTTTTATTATCAATCTAACTCATATTATTAGCCATATTATGCTTAAATGATCGATAGAACGACAAATACTATACTTATTACTCTTATTATTATGAATCTAACTCATATTATTAGCCATAATATGCTTAAATGATCGATAGAACGACAATTACTATACTTATTACTCTTATTATTATGAATCTAACTCATATTATTAACCATATTATGCAGATATGATCGATAGAACTACAATTACTATACTCACTACTCTTATTATTATCAATCTAACTCATATTATTAGCCATATTATGCTTATATTATCGATAGAACGACAATTACTATACTTATTAGTCTTATTATTATCTATCTAACTCATATTACTAGCCATATTATGCTTATATGATCGTCAGAACGACAATTACTGTACTTATTACTCTTATCATTATCGATCTAATTCATATTATTAGCCATATTATGCTTATATGATCGATAGAACGACAAATACTATACTTATTACTCTTATTATTATCAATCTAACTCATATTATTAACCATATTATGCTAATGTGATCGATAGAACGACAATTACTATATTTATTACACTCAATATTATCAATCTAACTCATATTATTGCCCATATCATGCTGATATGATCGATAGAACGACATTCACTATACTTATTACTCTTATTATTATGAATCTAACTCATATTATTAACCATATTATGCACATATGAACGAGAGAACTACAATTACTATACTCATTACTCTTATTATTATCAATCTAACTCATATTATTAGCCATATTATGCTTATTTGATCGGTAGAACGACAATTACTATACATATTACTCTTATTTTTATCAATCTAACTCATATTATTAAACATATTATGCTAATATGATCGATAGAACGACAATTACTATACTTATTACACTCACTATTATCAATCTAACTCATATTATTAACCATATTATGCAGATAAGATCGATAGCACGACATTTACTATACCTATTACTCTTATTATTATCAATCTAACTCATATTATTAGCCATATTATGCTTAAATGATCGATAGAACGACAATTACTATACTTATTACTCTTATTATTATCAATCTAACTCATATTATTAGCCATATTATACGTATATGATCGATAGTATGACAATTACTATACTCACTACTCTTATTATTATCAATCTAACTCATATTATTAGCCATATTATGCTTATATGATCGATAGAACGACAATTACTGTACATATTACTCTTATTTTTATCAATCTAACTCATATTATTAACCATATTATGCTAATATGATCGATAGAACGACAATTACTATACTTATTACACTCACTATTATCAATCTAACTCATATTATTAACCATATTATGCGGATAAGATCGATAGCACGACATTTACTATACCTATTACTCTTATTATTATCAACCTAACTCATATTATTAGCCATATTATGCTTATATGATCGATAGAACGACAATTACTATACTTATTATTCTTACTATTATCAATCTAACTCATATTATTAGCCATATTATGCTTAAATGATCGATAGAACAACAATTACTATACTTATTACTCTTATTATTATCAACCCAACTCATATTATTAGCCATATTATGCTTATATGATCGATAGAACGACAATTACTATACATATTACTCTCATTTTTATCAATCTAACTCATATTATTAACCATATTATGCAGATAAGATCGATAGCACGACATTTACTATACCTATTACTCTTATTATTATCAACCTAACTCATATTATTAGCCATATTATGCTTATATGATCGATAGAACGACAATTACTATACTTATTATTCTTACTATTATCAATCTAACTCATATTATTAGCCATATTATGCTTAAATGATCGATAGAACAACAATTACTATACTTATTACTCTTATTATTATCAACCTAACTCATATTATTAGCCATATTATGCTTATATGATCGATAGAACGACAATTACTATACATATTACTCTCATTTTTATCAATCTAACTCATATTATTAACCATATTATGCTAATATGATCGATAGAACGACAATTACTATACTTATTACACTCACTATTATCAATCTAACTCATATTATTAACCATATTATGCAGATAAGATCGATAGCACGACATTTACTATACCTATTACTCTTATTATTATCAACCTAACTCATATTATTAGCCATATTATGCTTATATGATCGATAGAACGACAATTACTATACTTATTATTCTTACTATTATCAATCTAACTCATATTATTAGCCATATTATGCTTATATGATCGATAGAACGACAATTACTATACTTATTATTCTTATTGTTATCAGTCTAACTCATATTATTAGACATATTATGCAAATTTGATCGATAGAACGACAAATACTATACTTATTACTCTTATTATTATCAATCTAACTCATATTATTAACCATATTATGCTAATGTGATCGATAGAACGACAATTACTATATTTATTACACTCAATATTATCAATCTAACTCATATTATTACCCATATCATGCTGATATGATCGATAGAACGACATTCACTATACTTATTACACTCACTATTATCAATCTAACTCATATTATTAAGCATATTACGCAGATATGATCGATAGAACTACTATTACTATACTCATTACACTTATTATTATCAATCTAACTCATATTATTAGCCATATTATGCTTATATGATCGATGGAATGAGAATTACTATACTCACTACTCCTAGTATTATCACTCTAACTCATATTATTAGCCATATTATGCTTATATGATCGATAGAACGACAATTACTGTACTTAATACTCTTATTATTATCAATCTAACTCATATTATTAGCCATATTATGCGTATATGATCGATAGTATGACAATTACTATACTCACTACTCTTATTATTATCAATCTAACTCATATTATTAGCCATATTACGCTTATATGATCGATAGACCGACAATTACTGTACATATTACTCTTATTTTTATCAATCTAACTCATATTATTAACCATATTATGCTAAAATGATCGATAGAACGACAATTACTATACTTATTACACTCACTATTATCAATCTAACTCATATTATTAACCATATTATGCAGATAAGATCGATAGCACGACATTTACTATACCTATTACTCTTATTATTATCAACCTAACTCATATTATTAGCCATATTATGCTTATATGATCGATAGAACGACAATTACTATACTTATTATTCTTATTATTATCAATCTAACTCATATTATTAGCCATATTATGCTTACATTATCGATAGAACGACAATTACTATACTTATTACTGTTATTATTATCAATCTAACTCATATAATTAGCCATATTATGCTTATATGATCGACAGAACGACAATTACTGTACTTATTACTCTTATCATTATCGATCTAATTCATATTATTAGCCATATTATGCTTATATGATCGATAGAACGACAAATACTATACTTATTACTCTTATTATTATCAATCTAACTCATATTATTAACCATATTATGCTAATGTGATCGATAGAACGACAATTATTATATTTATTACACTCAATATTATCAATCTAACTCATATTATTACCCATATCATGCTGATATCATCGATAGAACGACATTCACTATACTTATTACACTCACTATTATCAATCTAACTCATATTATTAACCATATTACGCAGATATGATCGATAGAACTACTATTACTATACTCATTACTCTTATTATTATCAATCTAACTCATATTATTAGCCATATTATGCTTATATGATCGATAGAATGAGAATTACTATACTCACTACTCCTAGTATTATCACTCTAACTCATATTATTAGCCATATTATGCTTATATGATCGATAGAACGACAATTACTGTACTTATTACTCTTATTATTATCAATCTAACTCATATTATTAGCCATATTATGCTTATATGATCGATAGAACGAGAATTACTATACTCACTACTCTTAGTATTATCAATCTAACTCATATTATTAGCCATATTATGCTTAAATGATCGATAGAACGACAATTACTATACTTATTACTCTTATTATTATCAATCTAACTCATATTATTAGCCATATTATGCTTATATGATCGATAGAACGACAAATACTATACTTATTACTCTTATTATTATCAACCTAACTCATATTATTAGCCATATTATGCTTATATGATCGAGAGAACGACAATTGCTATACTTATTATTCTTATTATTATCAATCTAACACATATTATTAGCCATATTATGCTTAAATGATCGATAGAACGACAATTACTATACTTATTACTCTTACTATTATCAACCTAACTCATATTATTAGCCATATTATGCTTAAATGATCGATAGAACGACAATTACTATCCGTATTACTCTTATTATTATCAATCTAACTCATATTATTAGCCATATTATGCTTACATGATCGACAGAACGACAATTACTATACTTATTACTCTTATTATTATGAATCTAACTCATATTATTAACCATATTATGCAGATATGATCGATAGAACTACAATTACTATACTCATTACTCTTATTATTATTAATCTAACTGATATTATTAGCCATATTATGCTTATATGATCGATAGGACGACAATTACTATACTTATTACTCTTATTATCATCAATCTAACTCATATTATTAGCCATATTATGCTTATATGATCGATAGGACGACAATCACTATACTTATTACTCTTATTATTATCAACCTAACTCATACTATTAGCCATATTATGCTTATATTATCGATATAACGACAATTACTATACTTATTACTGTTATTATTATCAATCTAACTCATATTATTAGCCATATTATGCTTAAATGATCGATAGAACGACAATTACTATACTTATTACTCTTATTATTATCAATCTAACTCATATTATTAGCCATATTATGCTTAAATGATCGATAGAACGACAATTACTATACTTATTACTCTTATTATTATCAATCTAACTCATATTATTAGCCATATTATGCTTAAATGATCGATAGAACGACAATTACTATACCTATTACTCTTATTATTATCAACCTAACACATATTATTAGCCATATTATGCTTATATGATCGATAGAACGACAATTACTATACTTATTATGCTTATTATTATCAACCTAACTCATATTATTTGCCATATTATGCTTATATGATCGATAGAACGACAATTACTATACTCACTACTCTTATTATTATCAATCTAACTCATATTATTAGCCATATTATGCTTATATGATCGATAGAACGAGAATTACTATACTCACTACTCTTAGTATTATCAACCTAACTCATATTATTAGCCATATTATGCTTATATGATCGATAGAACGACAATTACTATACTTATTATTCTTATTATTATCAATCTAACTCATATTATTAGCCATATTATGCTTATATGATCGATAGAACGACAATTACTATACTCACTACTCTTATTATTATCAATCTAACTCATATTATTAGCCATATTATGCTTATATGATCGATAGAACGACAATTACTGTACTTATTACTCTTATCATTATCGATCTAACTCATATTATTAGCCATATTATGCTTATATGATCGATAGAACGACAATTACTATACTTATTACTCTTATTATTATCAATCTAACTCATATTATTAACCATATTATGCAGACATGATCGATAGCACGACATTTACTATACCTATTACTCTTATTATTATCAACCTAACACATATTATTAGCCATATTATGCTTATATGATCGATAGAACGACAATTACTATACTTATTATTCTTATTATTATCAATCTAACTCATATTATTAACCATATTATGCAGACATGATCGATAGCACGACATTTACTATACCTATTACTCTTATTATTATCAACCTAACACATATTATTAGCCATATTATGCTTATATGATCGATAGAACGACAATTACTATACTTATTATTCTTATTATTATCAATCTAACTCATATTATTAGCCATATTATGCTTAAATGATCGATAGAACGACAATTACTATACTTATTACTCTTATTATTATCAATCTAACTCATATTATTAGCCATATTATGCTTATATGATCGATAGAACGAGAATTACTATACTCACTACTCTTAGTATTATCAATCTAACTCATATTATTAGCCATATTATGCTTATATTATCGATAGAACGACAATTACTATACTTATTACTGTTATTATTATCAATCTAACTCATATTATTAGCCATATTATGCTTAAATGATCGATAGAACGACAATTACTATACTTATTACTGTTAATATTATCAATCTAACGCATATTATTAGCCATATTATGCTTATATGATCGACAGAACGACAATTACTATACTTATTACACTCACTGTTATGAATAAAACTCATATTATTAGCCATATTATGCTTATATGATCGATAGAACGACAATTACTGTACTTATCACTCTTATTATTATCAATCTAACTCATATTATTAGCCATATTATGCTTATATGATCGATAGAACGAGAATTACTATACTCACTACTCTTAGTATTATCAATCTAACTCATATTATTAGCCATATTATGCTTAAATGATCGATAGAACGACAATTACTATACTTATTTCTCTTATTATTATCAATCTTACTCATATTACTAGCCATATTATGCGTATATGATCGATAGTATGACAATTACTATACTCACTAGTCTTATTATTATCAATCTAACTCATATTATTAACCATACTATGCTAATATGATCGATAGAACGACAATTACTATACTTATTACACTCACTATTATCAATCTAACTCATATTATTAACCATATTATGCTGATATGATCGATAGAACGACATTCACTATACTTATTACACTCACTATTATCAATCTAACTCATATTAGTAACCATATTACGCAGATATGATCGATAGAACTACTATTACTATACTCATTACTCTTATTATTATCAATCTAACTCATATTATTAGGCATATAATGCTTATATGATCGATAGAATGAGAATTACTATACTCACTACTCCTAGTATTATCACTCTAACTCATATTATTAGCCATATTATGCTTATATGATCGATAGAACGACAATTACTGTACTTATTACTCTTATTATTATCAATCTAACTCATATTATTAGCCATATTATGCTTATATGATCGATAGAACGAGAATTACTATACTCACTACTCTTATTATTATCAATCTAACTCATATTACTAGCCATATTATGCTTATATGATCGATAGAACGACAAATACTATACTTATTACTCTTATTATTATCAACCTAACTCGTATTATTAGCCATATTATGCTTATATGATCGATAGAACGACAATTACTATACTTATTATGCTTATTATTATCAACCTAACTCATATTATTAGCCATATTATGCTTATATGATCGATAGAACGACAATTACTATACTCACTACTCTTATTATTATCAATCTAACTCATATTATTAGCCATATTATGCTTATATGATCGATAGAACGAGAATTACTATACTCACTACTCTTAGTATTATCAATCTAACTCATATTATTAGCCATATTATGCTTAAATGATCGATAGAACGACAATTACTATACTTATTACTCTTATTATTATCAATCTAACTCATATTATTAGCCATATTATGCTTATATGATCGATAGAACGACAAATACTATACTTATTACTCTTATTATTATCAACCTAAATCATATTATTAGCCATATTATGCTTATATGATCGAGAGAACGACAATTGCTATACTTATTATTCTTATTATTATCAATCTAACTCATATTATTAGCCATATTATGCTTAAATGATCGATAGAACGACAATTACTATACTTATTACTCTTACTATTATCAACCTAACTCATATTATTAGCCATATTATGCTTAAATGATCGATAGAACGACAATTACTATACGTATTACTCTTATTATTATCAATCTAACTCATATTATTAGCCATATTATGCTTACATGATCGACAGAACGACAATTACTATACTTATTACACTCACTGTTATCAACCTAACTCATATTATTAACCATATTATGCAAATTTGATCGATAGAACGACAGTCACTATACTTATTACTCTTATTATTATCAACCTAACTCATATTATTAGCCATATTATGCTTAAATGATCGATAGAACGACAATTACTATACTTATTACTCTTATTATTATGAATCTAACTCATATTATTGACCATATTATGCAGATATGATCGATAGAACTACAATTACTATACTCATTACTCTTATTATTATCAATCTATCTCATATTATTAGCCATATTATGCTTAAATGATCGATAGAACGACAATTACTATACTTATTACTCTTATTATTATCAGTCTAACTCATATTATTAGCCATATTATGCTTAAATGATCGATAGAACGACAACTACTATACTTATTACTCTTATTATTATCAATCTAACTCATACTATTAGCCATATTATGCTTATATTATCGATAGAACTACAATTACTATACTTATTACTGTTATTATTATCAATCTAACTCATATTATTAGCCATATTATGCTTAAATGATCGATAGAACGACAATTACTATACTTATTACTCTTATTATTATCAATGTAACTCATATTATTAGCCATATTATGCTTAAATGATCGATAGAACGACAATTACTATACCTATTACTCTTATTATTATCAACCTAACACATATTATTATCCATATTATGCTTATATGATCGATAGAACGACAATTACTATACTTATTATGCTTATTATTATCAACCTAACTCATATTATTAGCCATATTATGCTTATATGATCGATAGAACGACAATTACTATACTCACTACTCTTATTATTATCAATCTAACTCATATTATTAGCCATATTATGCTGATATGATCGATAGAACGACAATTACGATACATATTACTCTTACTATTATGAACCTAACTCATATTATTAGCCATATTATGCTTAAATGATCGATAGAACGACAATTACTATACTTATTACTCTTATTATTATCAATCTAACTCATATTATTAGCCATATTATGCTTAAATGATCGATAGAACGACAACTACTATACTTATTACTCTTATTATTATCAATCTAACTCATACTTTCAGCCATATTATGCTTATATGATCGATAGAACGACAATTACTATACTCACTACTCTTATTATTATCAATCTAACTCATATTATTAGCCATATTATGCTTATATTATCGATAGAACGACAATTACTATACTTATTACTGTTATTATTATCAATCTAACTCATATAATTAGCCATATTATGCTTAAATGATCGATAGAACGACAATTACTGTACTTATTACTCTTATCATTATCGATCTAACTCATATTATTTGCCATATTATGCTTATATGATCGATAGAACGACAAATACTATACTTATTACTCTTATTATTATGAATCTAACTCATATTATTAGCCATATTATGCTTAAATGATCGATAGAACGACAATTACTATACTTATTACTCTTATTATTATGAATCTAACTCATATTATTAACCATATTATGCAGATATGATCGATAGAACTACAATTACTATACTCACTACTCTTATTATTATCAATCTAACTCATATTATTAGCCATATTATGCTTAAATGATCGATAGAACGACAATTACTATACTTATTACTCTTATTATTATCAATCTAACTCATATTACTAGCCATATTATGCGTATATGATCGATAGTATGACAATTACTATACTCACTACTCTTATTATTATCAATCTAACTCATATTATTGACCATATTATGCTAATATGATCGATAGAACGACAATTACTATACTTATTACACTCACTATTATCAATCTAACTCATATTATTAACCATATTATGCAGATAAGATCGATAGCACGACATTTACTATACCTATTACTCTTATTATTATCAACCTAACTCATATTATTAGCCATATTATGCTTATATGATCGATAGAACGACAATTACTATACTCACTACTCTTATTATTATCAATCTAACTCATATTATTAGCCATATTATGCTTATATTATCGATAGAACGACAATTACTATACTTATTACTGTTATTATTATCAATCTAACTCATATAATTAGCCATATTATGCTTAAATGATCGATAGAACGACAATTACTGTACTTATTACTCTTATCATTATCGATCTAACTCATATTATTTGCCATATTATGCTTATATGATCGATAGAACGACAAATACTATACTTATTACTCTTATTATTATGAATCTAACTCATATTATTAGCCATATTATGCTTAAATGATCGATAGAACGACAATTACTATACTTATTACTCTTATTATTATGAAACTAACTCATATTATTAACCATATTATGCAGATATGATCGATAGAACTACAATTACTATACTCACTACTCTTATTATTATCAATCTAACTCATATTATTAGCCATATTATGCTTAAATGATCGATAGAACGACAATTACTATACTTATTACTCTTATTATTATCAATCTAACTCATATTACTAGCCATATTATGCGTATATGATCGATAGTATGACAATTACTATACTCACTACTCTTATTATTATCAATCTAACTCATATTATTGACCATATTATGCTAATATGATCGATAGAACGACAATTACTATACTTATTACACTCACTATTATCAATCTAACTCATATTATTAACCATATTATGCAGATAAGATCGATAGCACGACATTTACTATACCTATTACTCTTATTATTATCAACCTAACTCATATTATTAGCCATATTATGCTTATATGATCGATAGAACGACAATTACTATACTTATTATTCTTATTATTATCAATCTAACTCATATTATTAGCCATATTATGCTTAAATGATCGATAGAACGACAATTACTATACTTATTACTCTTATTATTATGAATCTAACTCATATTATTAACCATATTATGCAGATATGATCGATAGAACTACAATTACTATACTCACTACTCTTATTATTATCAATCTAACTCATATTATTAGCCATATTATGCTTAAATGATCGATAGAACGACAATTACTATACTTATTAGTCTTATTATTATCAACCTAACTCATATTATTAGCCATGTTATGCTTAAATGATCGATAGAACGACAATTACTGTACTTATTACTCTTATCATTATCGATCTAACTCATATTATTTGCCATATTATGCTTATATGATCGATAGAATGAGAATTACTATACTCACTACTCCTAGTATTATCACTCTAACTCATATTATTAGCCATATTATGCTTATATGATCGATAGAACGACAATTACTGTACTTATTACTCTTATTATTATCAATCTAACTCATATTATTAGCCATATTATGCTTATATGATCGATAGAACGAGAATTACTATACTCACTACTCTTATTATTATCAATCTAACTCATATTATTAGCCATATTATGCTTATATGATCGATAGAACGACAAATACTATACTTATTACTCTTATTATTATCAACCTAACTCGTATTATTAGCCATATTATGCTTATATGATCGATAGAACGACAATTACTATACTTATTATGCTTATTATTATCAACCTAACTCATATTATTAGCCATATTATGCTTATATGATCGATAGAACGACAATTACTATACTTATTATTCTTATTATTATCAATCTAACTCATATTATTAGCCATATTATGCAAATTTGATCGATAGAACTACAATTACTATACTCACTACTCTTTTTATTATCAATCTAACTCATATTATTAGCCATATTATGCTTAAATGATCGATAGAACGACAAATACTATACTTATTACTCTTATTATTATGAATCTAACTCATATTATTAGCCATAATATGCTTAAATGATCGATAGAACGACAATTACTATACTTATTACTCTTATTATTATGAATCTAACTCATATTATTAACCATATTATGCAGATATGATCGATAGAACTACAATTACTATACTCACTACTCTTATTATTATCAATCTAACTCATATTATTAGCCATATTATGCTTATATTATCGATAGAACGACAATTACTATACTTATTAGTCTTATTATTATCTATCTAACTCATATTACTAGCCATATTATGCTTATATGATCGTCAGAACGACAATTACTGTACTTATTACTCTTATCATTATCGATCTAATTCATATTATTAGCCATATTATGCTTATATGATCGATAGAACGACAAATACTATACTTATTACTCTTATTATTATCAATCTAACTCATATTATTAACCATATTATGCTAATGTGATCGATAGAACGACAATTACTATATTTATTACACTCAATATTATCAATCTAACTCATATTATTGCCCATATCATGCTGATATGATCGATAGAACGACATTCACTATACTTATTACTCTTATTATTATGAATCTAACTCATATTATTAACCATATTATGCACATATGAACGAGAGAACTACAATTACTATACTCATTACTCTTATTATTATCAATCTAACTCATATTATTAGCCATATTATGCTTATTTGATCGGTAGAACGACAATTACTATACATATTACTCTTATTTTTATCAATCTAACTCATATTATTAAACATATTATGCTAATATGATCGATAGAACGACAATTACTATACTTATTACACTCACTATTATCAATCTAACTCATATTATTAACCATATTATGCAGATAAGATCGATAGCACGACATTTACTATACCTATTACTCTTATTATTATCAATCTAACTCATATTATTAGCCATATTATGCTTAAATGATCGATAGAACGACAATTACTATACTTATTACTCTTATTATTATCAATCTAACTCATATTATTAGCCATATTATACGTATATGATCGATAGTATGACAATTACTATACTCACTACTCTTATTATTATCAATCTAACTCATATTATTAGCCATATTATGCTTATATGATCGATAGAACGACAATTACTGTACATATTACTCTTATTTTTATCAATCTAACTCATATTATTAACCATATTATGCTAATATGATCGATAGAACGACAATTACTATACTTATTACACTCACTATTATCAATCTAACTCATATTATTAACCATATTATGCGGATAAGATCGATAGCACGACATTTACTATACCTATTACTCTTATTATTATCAACCTAACTCATATTATTAGCCATATTATGCTTATATGATCGATAGAACGACAATTACTATACTTATTATTCTTACTATTATCAATCTAACTCATATTATTAGCCATATTATGCTTAAATGATCGATAGAACAACAATTACTATACTTATTACTCTTATTATTATCAACCCAACTCATATTATTAGCCATATTATGCTTATATGATCGATAGAACGACAATTACTATACATATTACTCTCATTTTTATCAATCTAACTCATATTATTAACCATATTATGCAGATAAGATCGATAGCACGACATTTACTATACCTATTACTCTTATTATTATCAACCTAACTCATATTATTAGCCATATTATGCTTATATGATCGATAGAACGACAATTACTATACTTATTATTCTTACTATTATCAATCTAACTCATATTATTAGCCATATTATGCTTAAATGATCGATAGAACAACAATTACTATACTTATTACTCTTATTATTATCAACCTAACTCATATTATTAGCCATATTATGCTTATATGATCGATAGAACGACAATTACTATACATATTACTCTCATTTTTATCAATCTAACTCATATTATTAACCATATTATGCTAATATGATCGATAGAACGACAATTACTATACTTATTACACTCACTATTATCAATCTAACTCATATTATTAACCATATTATGCAGATAAGATCGATAGCACGACATTTACTATACCTATTACTCTTATTATTATCAACCTAACTCATATTATTAGCCATATTATGCTTATATGATCGATAGAACGACAATTACTATACTTATTATTCTTACTATTATCAATCTAACTCATATTATTAGCCATATTATGCTTATATGATCGATAGAACGACAATTACTATACTTATTATTCTTATTGTTATCAGTCTAACTCATATTATTAGACATATTATGCAAATTTGATCGATAGAACGACAAATACTATACTTATTACTCTTATTATTATCAATCTAACTCATATTATTAACCATATTATGCTAATGTGATCGATAGAACGACAATTACTATATTTATTACACTCAATATTATCAATCTAACTCATATTATTACCCATATCATGCTGATATGATCGATAGAACGACATTCACTATACTTATTACACTCACTATTATCAATCTAACTCATATTATTAAGCATATTACGCAGATATGATCGATAGAACTACTATTACTATACTCATTACACTTATTATTATCAATCTAACTCATATTATTAGCCATATTATGCTTATATGATCGATGGAATGAGAATTACTATACTCACTACTCCTAGTATTATCACTCTAACTCATATTATTAGCCATATTATGCTTATATGATCGATAGAACGACAATTACTGTACTTAATACTCTTATTATTATCAATCTAACTCATATTATTAGCCATATTATGCGTATATGATCGATAGTATGACAATTACTATACTCACTACTCTTATTATTATCAATCTAACTCATATTATTAGCCATATTACGCTTATATGATCGATAGACCGACAATTACTGTACATATTACTCTTATTTTTATCAATCTAACTCATATTATTAACCATATTATGCTAAAATGATCGATAGAACGACAATTACTATACTTATTACACTCACTATTATCAATCTAACTCATATTATTAACCATATTATGCAGATAAGATCGATAGCACGACATTTACTATACCTATTACTCTTATTATTATCAACCTAACTCATATTATTAGCCATATTATGCTTATATGATCGATAGAACGACAATTACTATACTTATTATTCTTATTATTATCAATCTAACTCATATTATTAGCCATATTATGCTTACATTATCGATAGAACGACAATTACTATACTTATTACTGTTATTATTATCAATCTAACTCATATAATTAGCCATATTATGCTTATATGATCGACAGAACGACAATTACTGTACTTATTACTCTTATCATTATCGATCTAATTCATATTATTAGCCATATTATGCTTATATGATCGATAGAACGACAAATACTATACTTATTACTCTTATTATTATCAATCTAACTCATATTATTAACCATATTATGCTAATGTGATCGATAGAACGACAATTATTATATTTATTACACTCAATATTATCAATCTAACTCATATTATTACCCATATCATGCTGATATCATCGATAGAACGACATTCACTATACTTATTACACTCACTATTATCAATCTAACTCATATTATTAACCATATTACGCAGATATGATCGATAGAACTACTATTACTATACTCATTACTCTTATTATTATCAATCTAACTCATATTATTAGCCATATTATGCTTATATGATCGATAGAATGAGAATTACTATACTCACTACTCCTAGTATTATCACTCTAACTCATATTATTAGCCATATTATGCTTATATGATCGATAGAACGACAATTACTGTACTTATTACTCTTATTATTATCAATCTAACTCATATTATTAGCCATATTATGCTTATATGATCGATAGAACGAGAATTACTATACTCACTACTCTTAGTATTATCAATCTAACTCATATTATTAGCCATATTATGCTTAAATGATCGATAGAACGACAATTACTATACTTATTACTCTTATTATTATCAATCTAACTCATATTATTAGCCATATTATGCTTATATGATCGATAGAACGACAAATACTATACTTATTACTCTTATTATTATCAACCTAACTCATATTATTAGCCATATTATGCTTATATGATCGAGAGAACGACAATTGCTATACTTATTATTCTTATTATTATCAATCTAACACATATTATTAGCCATATTATGCTTAAATGATCGATAGAACGACAATTACTATACTTATTACTCTTACTATTATCAACCTAACTCATATTATTAGCCATATTATGCTTAAATGATCGATAGAACGACAATTACTATCCGTATTACTCTTATTATTATCAATCTAACTCATATTATTAGCCATATTATGCTTACATGATCGACAGAACGACAATTACTATACTTATTACTCTTATTATTATGAATCTAACTCATATTATTAACCATATTATGCAGATATGATCGATAGAACTACAATTACTATACTCATTACTCTTATTATTATTAATCTAACTGATATTATTAGCCATATTATGCTTATATGATCGATAGGACGACAATTACTATACTTATTACTCTTATTATCATCAATCTAACTCATATTATTAGCCATATTATGCTTATATGATCGATAGGACGACAATCACTATACTTATTACTCTTATTATTATCAACCTAACTCATACTATTAGCCATATTATGCTTATATTATCGATATAACGACAATTACTATACTTATTACTGTTATTATTATCAATCTAACTCATATTATTAGCCATATTATGCTTAAATGATCGATAGAACGACAATTACTATACTTATTACTCTTATTATTATCAATCTAACTCATATTATTAGCCATATTATGCTTAAATGATCGATAGAACGACAATTACTATACTTATTACTCTTATTATTATCAATCTAACTCATATTATTAGCCATATTATGCTTAAATGATCGATAGAACGACAATTACTATACCTATTACTCTTATTATTATCAACCTAACACATATTATTAGCCATATTATGCTTATATGATCGATAGAACGACAATTACTATACTTATTATGCTTATTATTATCAACCTAACTCATATTATTTGCCATATTATGCTTATATGATCGATAGAACGACAATTACTATACTCACTACTCTTATTATTATCAATCTAACTCATATTATTAGCCATATTATGCTTATATGATCGATAGAACGAGAATTACTATACTCACTACTCTTAGTATTATCAACCTAACTCATATTATTAGCCATATTATGCTTATATGATCGATAGAACGACAATTACTATACTTATTATTCTTATTATTATCAATCTAACTCATATTATTAGCCATATTATGCTTATATGATCGATAGAACGACAATTACTATACTCACTACTCTTATTATTATCAATCTAACTCATATTATTAGCCATATTATGCTTATATGATCGATAGAACGACAATTACTGTACTTATTACTCTTATCATTATCGATCTAACTCATATTATTAGCCATATTATGCTTATATGATCGATAGAACGACAATTACTATACTTATTACTCTTATTATTATCAATCTAACTCATATTATTAACCATATTATGCAGACATGATCGATAGCACGACATTTACTATACCTATTACTCTTATTATTATCAACCTAACACATATTATTAGCCATATTATGCTTATATGATCGATAGAACGACAATTACTATACTTATTATTCTTATTATTATCAATCTAACTCATATTATTAACCATATTATGCAGACATGATCGATAGCACGACATTTACTATACCTATTACTCTTATTATTATCAACCTAACACATATTATTAGCCATATTATGCTTATATGATCGATAGAACGACAATTACTATACTTATTATTCTTATTATTATCAATCTAACTCATATTATTAGCCATATTATGCTTAAATGATCGATAGAACGACAATTACTATACTTATTACTCTTATTATTATCAATCTAACTCATATTATTAGCCATATTATGCTTATATGATCGATAGAACGAGAATTACTATACTCACTACTCTTAGTATTATCAATCTAACTCATATTATTAGCCATATTATGCTTATATTATCGATAGAACGACAATTACTATACTTATTACTGTTATTATTATCAATCTAACTCATATTATTAGCCATATTATGCTTAAATGATCGATAGAACGACAATTACTATACTTATTACTGTTAATATTATCAATCTAACGCATATTATTAGCCATATTATGCTTATATGATCGACAGAACGACAATTACTATACTTATTACACTCACTGTTATGAATAAAACTCATATTATTAGCCATATTATGCTTATATGATCGATAGAACGACAATTACTGTACTTATCACTCTTATTATTATCAATCTAACTCATATTATTAGCCATATTATGCTTATATGATCGATAGAACGAGAATTACTATACTCACTACTCTTAGTATTATCAATCTAACTCATATTATTAGCCATATTATGCTTAAATGATCGATAGAACGACAATTACTATACTTATTTCTCTTATTATTATCAATCTTACTCATATTACTAGCCATATTATGCGTATATGATCGATAGTATGACAATTACTATACTCACTAGTCTTATTATTATCAATCTAACTCATATTATTAACCATACTATGCTAATATGATCGATAGAACGACAATTACTATACTTATTACACTCACTATTATCAATCTAACTCATATTATTAACCATATTATGCTGATATGATCGATAGAACGACATTCACTATACTTATTACACTCACTATTATCAATCTAACTCATATTAGTAACCATATTACGCAGATATGATCGATAGAACTACTATTACTATACTCATTACTCTTATTATTATCAATCTAACTCATATTATTAGGCATATAATGCTTATATGATCGATAGAATGAGAATTACTATACTCACTACTCCTAGTATTATCACTCTAACTCATATTATTAGCCATATTATGCTTATATGATCGATAGAACGACAATTACTGTACTTATTACTCTTATTATTATCAATCTAACTCATATTATTAGCCATATTATGCTTATATGATCGATAGAACGAGAATTACTATACTCACTACTCTTATTATTATCAATCTAACTCATATTACTAGCCATATTATGCTTATATGATCGATAGAACGACAAATACTATACTTATTACTCTTATTATTATCAACCTAACTCGTATTATTAGCCATATTATGCTTATATGATCGATAGAACGACAATTACTATACTTATTATGCTTATTATTATCAACCTAACTCATATTATTAGCCATATTATGCTTATATGATCGATAGAACGACAATTACTATACTCACTACTCTTATTATTATCAATCTAACTCATATTATTAGCCATATTATGCTTATATGAACGACAGAACGACAATTATTGTACTTATTACTCTTATCATTATCGATCTAACTCATATTATTAGCCATATTATGCTTATATGATCGACAGAACGACAATTACTATACTTATTACTCTTATTATTATCAATCTAACTCATATTATTAGCCATATTATGCTTATATGATCGATAGAACGACAAATACTATACTTATTACTCTTATTATTATCAACCTAAATCATATTATTAGCCATATTATGCTTATATGATCGAGAGAACGACAATTGCTATACTTATTATTCTTATTATTATCAATCTAACTCATATTATTAGCCATATTATGCTTAAATGATCGATAGAACGACAATTACTATACTTATTACTCTTACTATTATCAACCTAACTCATATTATTAGCCATATTATGCTTAAATGATCGATAGAACGACAATTACTATACGTATTACTCTTATTATTATCAATCTAACTCATATTATTAGCCATATTATGCTTACATGATCGACAGAACGACAATTACTATACTTATTACACTCACTGTTATCAACCTAACTCATATTATTAACCATATTATGCAAATTTGATCGATAGAACGACAGTCACTATACTTATTACTCTTATTATTATCAACCTAACTCATATTATTAGCCATATTATGCTTAAATGATCGATAGAACGACAATTACTATACTTATTACTCTTATTATTATGAATCTAACTCATATTATTGACCATATTATGCAGATATGATCGATAGAACTACAATTACTATACTCATTACTCTTATTATTATCAATCTATCTCATATTATTAGCCATATTATGCTTAAATGATCGATAGAACGACAATTACTATACTTATTACTCTTATTATTATCAGTCTAACTCATATTATTAGCCATATTATGCTTAAATGATCGATAGAACGACAACTACTATACTTATTACTCTTATTATTATCAATCTAACTCATACTATTAGCCATATTATGCTTATATTATCGATAGAACTACAATTACTATACTTATTACTGTTATTATTATCAATCTAACTCATATTATTAGCCATATTATGCTTAAATGATCGATAGAACGACAATTACTATACTTATTACTCTTATTATTATCAATGTAACTCATATTATTAGCCATATTATGCTTAAATGATCGATAGAACGACAATTACTATACCTATTACTCTTATTATTATCAACCTAACACATATTATTATCCATATTATGCTTATATGATCGATAGAACGACAATTACTATACTTATTATGCTTATTATTATCAACCTAACTCATATTATTAGCCATATTATGCTTATATGATCGATAGAACGACAATTACTATACTCACTACTCTTATTATTATCAATCTAACTCATATTATTAGCCATATTATGCTGATATGATCGATAGAACGACAATTACGATACATATTACTCTTACTATTATGAACCTAACTCATATTATTAGCCATATTATGCTTAAATGATCGATAGAACGACAATTACTATACTTATTACTCTTATTATTATCAATCTAACTCATATTATTAGCCATATTATGCTTAAATGATCGATAGAACGACAACTACTATACTTATTACTCTTATTATTATCAATCTAACTCATACTTTCAGCCATATTATGCTTATATGATCGATAGAACGACAATTACTATACTCACTACTCTTATTATTATCAATCTAACTCATATTATTAGCCATATTATGCTTATATTATCGATAGAACGACAATTACTATACTTATTACTGTTATTATTATCAATCTAACTCATATAATTAGCCATATTATGCTTAAATGATCGATAGAACGACAATTACTGTACTTATTACTCTTATCATTATCGATCTAACTCATATTATTTGCCATATTATGCTTATATGATCGATAGAACGACAAATACTATACTTATTACTCTTATTATTATGAATCTAACTCATATTATTAGCCATATTATGCTTAAATGATCGATAGAACGACAATTACTATACTTATTACTCTTATTATTATGAATCTAACTCATATTATTAACCATATTATGCAGATATGATCGATAGAACTACAATTACTATACTCACTACTCTTATTATTATCAATCTAACTCATATTATTAGCCATATTATGCTTAAATGATCGATAGAACGACAATTACTATACTTATTACTCTTATTATTATCAATCTAACTCATATTACTAGCCATATTATGCGTATATGATCGATAGTATGACAATTACTATACTCACTACTCTTATTATTATCAATCTAACTCATATTATTGACCATATTATGCTAATATGATCGATAGAACGACAATTACTATACTTATTACACTCACTATTATCAATCTAACTCATATTATTAACCATATTATGCAGATAAGATCGATAGCACGACATTTACTATACCTATTACTCTTATTATTATCAACCTAACTCATATTATTAGCCATATTATGCTTATATGATCGATAGAACGACAATTACTATACTCACTACTCTTATTATTATCAATCTAACTCATATTATTAGCCATATTATGCTTATATTATCGATAGAACGACAATTACTATACTTATTACTGTTATTATTATCAATCTAACTCATATAATTAGCCATATTATGCTTAAATGATCGATAGAACGACAATTACTGTACTTATTACTCTTATCATTATCGATCTAACTCATATTATTTGCCATATTATGCTTATATGATCGATAGAACGACAAATACTATACTTATTACTCTTATTATTATGAATCTAACTCATATTATTAGCCATATTATGCTTAAATGATCGATAGAACGACAATTACTATACTTATTACTCTTATTATTATGAAACTAACTCATATTATTAACCATATTATGCAGATATGATCGATAGAACTACAATTACTATACTCACTACTCTTATTATTATCAATCTAACTCATATTATTAGCCATATTATGCTTAAATGATCGATAGAACGACAATTACTATACTTATTACTCTTATTATTATCAATCTAACTCATATTACTAGCCATATTATGCGTATATGATCGATAGTATGACAATTACTATACTCACTACTCTTATTATTATCAATCTAACTCATATTATTGACCATATTATGCTAATATGATCGATAGAACGACAATTACTATACTTATTACACTCACTATTATCAATCTAACTCATATTATTAACCATATTATGCAGATAAGATCGATAGCACGACATTTACTATACCTATTACTCTTATTATTATCAACCTAACTCATATTATTAGCCATATTATGCTTATATGATCGATAGAACGACAATTACTATACTTATTATTCTTATTATTATCAATCTAACTCATATTATTAGCCATATTATGCTTAAATGATCGATAGAACGACAATTACTATACTTATTACTCTTATTATTATGAATCTAACTCATATTATTAACCATATTATGCAGATATGATCGATAGAACTACAATTACTATACTCACTACTCTTATTATTATCAATCTAACTCATATTATTAGCCATATTATGCTTAAATGATCGATAGAACGACAATTACTATACTTATTAGTCTTATTATTATCAACCTAACTCATATTATTAGCCATGTTATGCTTAAATGATCGATAGAACGACAATTACTGTACTTATTACTCTTATCATTATCGATCTAACTCATATTATTTGCCATATTATGCTTATATGATCGATAGAACGACAAATACTATACTTATTACTCTTATTATTATGAATCTAACTCATATTATTAGCCATATTATGCTTAAATGATCGATAGAACGACAATTACTATACTTATTACTCTTATTATTATGAAACTAACTCATATTATTAACCATATTATGCAGATATGATCGATAGAACTACAATTACTATACTCACTACTCTTATTATTATCAATCTAACTCATATTATTAGCCATATTATGCTTAAATGATCGATAGAACGACAATTACTATACTTATTACTCTTATTATTATCAATCTAACTCATATTACTAGCCATATTATGCGTATATGATCGATAGTATGACAATTACTATACTCACTACTCTTATTATTATCAATCTAACTCATATTATTGACCATATTATGCTAATATGATCGATAGAACGACAATTACTATACTTATTACACTCACTATTATCAATCTAACTCATATTATTAACCATATTATGCAGATAAGATCGATAGCACGACATTTACTATACCTATTACTCTTATTATTATCAACCTAACTCATATTATTAGCCATATTATGCTTATATGATCGATAGAACGACAATTACTATACTTATTATTCTTATTATTATCAATCTAACTCATATTATTAGACATATTATGCAAATTTGATCGATAGAACGACAATCACAATACTTATTACTCTTATTATTATCAACCTAACTCATATTATTAGCCATGTTATGCTTATATTACCGATAGAACGACAATTACGATACTTATTACTCTTATCATTATCGATCTAATTCATATTATTAGCCATATTATGCTTATATGATCGATAGAACGACAAATACTATACTTATTACTCTTATTATTATCAATCTAACTCATATTATTAACCATATTATGCTAATGTGATCGATAGAACGACAATTACTATATTTATTACACTCAATATTATCAATCTAACTCATATTATTGCCCATATCATGCTGATATGATCGATAGAACGACATTCACTATACTTATTACTCTTATTATTATGAATCTAACTCATATTATTAACCATATTATGCACATATGAACGAGAGAACTACAATTACTATACTCATTACTCTTATTATTATCAATCTAACTCATATTATTAGCCATATTATGCTTATTTGATCGATAGAACGACAATTACTATACATATTACTCTTATTTTTATCAATCTAACTCATATTATTAAACATATTATGCTAATATGATCGATAGAACGACAATTACTATACTTATTACACTCACTATTATCAATCTAACTCATATTATTAACCATATTATGCAGATAAGATCGATAGCACGACATTTACTATACCTATTACTCTTATTATTATCAATCTAACTCATATTATTAGCCATATTATGCTTAAATGATCGATAGAACGACAATTACTATACTTATTACTCTTATTATTATCAATCTAACTCATATTATTAGCCATATTATACGTATATGATCGATAGTATGACAATTACTATACTCACTACTCTTATTATTATCAATCTAACTCATATTATTAGCCATATTATGCTTATATGATCGATAGAACGACAATTACTGTACATATTACTCTTATTTTTATCAATCTAACTCATATTATTAACCATATTATGCTAATATGATCGATAGAACGTCAATTACTATACTTATTACACTCACTATTATCAATCTAACTCATATTATTAACCATATTATGCGGATAAGATCGATAGCACGACATTTACTATACCTATTACTCTTATTATTATCAACCTAACTCATATTATTAGCCATATTATGCTTATATGATCGATAGAACGACAATTACTATACTTATTATTCTTACTATTATCAATCTAACTCATATTATTAGCCATATTATGCTTAAATGATCGATAGAACAACAATTACTATACTTATTACTCTTATTATTATCAACCCAACTCATATTATTAGCCATATTATGCTTATATGATCGATAGAACGACAATTACTATACATATTACTCTCATTTTTATCAATCTAACTCATATTATTAACCATATTATGCTAATATGATCGATAGAACGACAATTACTATACTTATTACACTCACTATTATCAATCTAACTCATATTATTAACCATATTATGCAGATAAGATCGATAGCACGACATTTACTATACCTATTACTCTTATTATTATCAACCTAACTCATATTATTAGCCATATTATGCTTATATGATCGATAGAACGACAATTACTATACTTATTATTCTTACTATTATCAATCTAACTCATATTATTAGCCATATTATGCTTATATGATCGATAGAACGACAATTACTATACTTATTATTCTTATTATTATCAGTCTAACTCATATTATTAGACATATTATGCAAATTTGATCGATAGAACGACAAATACTATACTTATTACTCTTATTATTATCAATCTAACTCATATTATTAACCATATTATGCTAATGTGATCGATAGAACGACAATTACTATATTTATTACACTCAATATTATCAATCTAACTCATATTATTACCCATATCATGCTGATATGATCGATAGAACGACATTCACTATACTTATTACACTCACTATTATCAATCTAACTCATATTATTAAGCATATTACGCAGATATGATCGATAGAACTACTATTACTATACTCATTACACTTATTATTATCAATCTAACTCATATTATTAGCCATATTATGCTTATATGATCGATGGAATGAGAATTACTATACTCACTACTCCTAGTATTATCACTCTAACTCATATTATTAGCCATATTATGCTTATATGATCGATAGAACGACAATTACTGTACTTAATACTCTTATTATTATCAATCTAACTCATATTATTAGCCATATTATGCGTATATGATCGATAGTATGACAATTACTATACTCACTACTCTTATTATTATCAATCTAACTCATATTATTAGCCATATTACGCTTATATGATCGATAGACCGACAATTACTGTACATATTACTCTTATTTTTATCAATCTAACTCATATTATTAACCATATTATGCTAAAATGATCGATAGAACGACAATTACTATACTTATTACACTCACTATTATCAATCTAACTCATATTATTAACCATATTATGCAGATAAGATCGATAGCACGACATTTACTATACCTATTACTCTTATTATTATCAACCTAACTCATATTATTAGCCATATTATGCTTATATGATCGATAGAACGACAATTACTATACTTATTATTCTTATTATTATCAATCTAACTCATATTATTAGCCATATTATGCTTACATTATCGATAGAACGACAATTACTATACTTATTACTGTTATTATTATCAATCTAACTCATATAATTAGCCATATTATGCTTATATGATCGACAGAACGACAATTACTGTACTTATTACTCTTATCATTATCGATCTAATTCATATTATTAGCCATATTATGCTTATATGATCGATAGAACGACAAATACTATACTTATTACTCTTATTATTATCAATCTAACTCATATTATTAACCATATTATGCTAATGTGATCGATAGAACGACAATTACTATATTTATTACACTCAATATTATCAATCTAACTCATATTATTACCCATATCATGCTGATATCATCGATAGAACGACATTCACTATACTTATTACACTCACTATTATCAATCTAACTCATATTATTAACCATATTACGCAGATATGATCGATAGAACTACTATTACTATACTCATTACTCTTATTATTATCAATCTAACTCATATTATTAGCCATATTATGCTTATATGATCGATAGAATGAGAATTACTATACTCACTACTCCTAGTATTATCACTCTAACTCATATTATTAGCCATATTATGCTTATATGATCGATAGAACGACAATTACTGTACTTATTACTCTTATTATTATCAATCTAACTCATATTATTAGCCATATTATGCTTATATGATCGATAGAACGAGAATTACTATACTCACTACTCTTAGTATTATCAATCTAACTCATATTATTAGCCATATTATGCTTACATGATCGACAGAACGACAATTACTATACTTATTACTCTTATTATTATGAATCTAACTCATATTATTAACCATATTATGCAGATATGATCGATAGAACTACAATTACTATACTCATTACTCTTATTATTATTAATCTAACTGATATTATTAGCCATATTATGCTTATATGATCGATAGGACGACAATTACTATACTTATTACTCTTATTATCATCAATCTAACTCATATTATTAGCCATATTATGCTTATATGATCGATAGGACGACAATCACTATACTTATTGCTCTTATTATTATCAACCTAACTCATACTATTAGCCATATTATGCTTATATTATCGATATAACGACAATTACTATACTTATTACTGTTATTATTATCAATCTAACTCATATTATTAGCCATATTATGCTTAAATGATCGATAGAACGACAATTACTATACTTATTACTCTTATTATTATCAATCTAACTCATATTATTAGCCATATTATGCTTAAATGATCGATAGAACGACAATTACTATACTTATTACTCTTATTATTATCAATCTAACTCATATTATTAGCCATATTATGCTTAAATGATCGATAGAACGACAATTACTATACCTATTACTCTTATTATTATCAACCTAACACATATTATTAGCCATATTATGCTTATATGATCGATAGAACGACAATTACTATACTTATTATGCTTATTATTATCAACCTAACTCATATTATTTGCCATATTATGCTTATATGATCGATAGAACGACAATTACTATACTCACTACTCTTATTATTATCAATCTAACTCATATTATTAGCCATATTATGCTTATATGATCGATAGAACGAGAATTACTATACTCACTACTCTTAGTATTATCAACCTAACTCATATTATTAGCCATATTATGCTTATATGATCGATAGAACGACAATTACTATACTTATTACTCTTATTATTATCAATCTAACTCATATTATTAGCCATATTATGCTTATATGATCGATAGAACGAGAATTACTATACTCACTACTCTTAGTATTATCAATCTAACTCATATTATTAGCCATATTATGCTTATATTATCGATAGAACGACAATTACTATACTTATTACTGTTATTATTATCAATCTAACTCATATTATTAGCCATATTATGCTTAAATGATCGATAGAACGACAATTACTATACTTATTACTGTTAATATTATCAATCTAACGCATATTATTAGCCATATTATGCTTATATGATCGACAGAACGACAATTACTATACTTATTACACTCACTGTTATGAATAAAACTCATATTATTAACCATATTATGCAAATTTGATCGATAGAACGACAATCACTCTACTTATTACTCTTATTATTATCAACCTAACTCATATTATTAGCCATATTATGCTTATATGATCGATAGAACGACAATCACTATACTTATTACTCTTATTATTATCAACCTAACTCATACTATTAGCCATATTATGCTTATATTATCGATATAACGAAAATTACTATACTTATTACTGTTATTATTATCAATCTAACTCATATTATTAGCCATATTATGCTTATATGAACGACAGAACGACAATTATTGTACTTATTACTCTTATCATTATCGATCTAACTCATATTATTAGCCATATTATGCTTATATGATCGACAGAACGACAATTACTATACTTATTACTCTTATTATTATCAATCTAACTCATATTATTAGCCATATTATGCTTATATGATCGATAGAACGGCAATTACTATACTTATTACTCTTATTATTATCAATCTAACTCATATTATTAGCCATATTATGCTTAAATGATCGATAGAACGACAACTACTATACTTATTACTCTTATTATTATCAATCTAACTCATACTATTAGCCATATTATGCTTATATCATCGATAGAACGACAATTACTATACTCACTACTCTTATTATTATCAATCTAACTCATATTATTAGCCATATTATGCTTAAATGATCGATAGAACGACAATTACTATACTTATTACTCTTATTATTATCAATCTAACTCATATTATTAGCCATATTATGCTTAAATGATCGATAGAACGACAATTACTATACTTATTACTCTTATTATTATCAATCCAACTCATATTATTAGCCATATTATGCTTAAATGATCGATAGAACGACAATTACTATACCTATTACTCTTATTATTATCAACCTAACACATATTATTAGCCATATTATGCTTGTATGATCGATAGAACGACAATTACTATACTTATTATGCTTATTATTATCAACCTAACTCATATTATTTGCCATATTATGCTAATATGATCGATAGAACGACAATTACTATACTCACTACTCTTATTATTATCAATCTAACTCATATTATTAGCCATATTATGCTTATATGATCGATAGAACGAGAATTACTATACTCACTACTCTTAGTATTATCAACCTAACTCATATTATTAGCCATATTATGCTTATATGATCGATAGAACGACAATTACTATACTTATTATTCTTATTATTATCAATCTAACTCATATTATTAGCCATATTATGCTTATATGATCGATAGAACGACAATTACTATACTCACTACTCTTATTATTATCAATCTAACTCATATTATTAGCCATATTATGCTTATATGATCGATAGAACGACAATTACTGTACTTATTACTCTTATCATTATCGATCTAACTCATATTATTAGCCATATTATGCTTATATGATCGATAGAACGACAATTACTATACTTATTACTCTTATTATTATCAATCTAACTCATATTATTAACCATATTATGCAGACATGATCGATAGCACGACATTTACTATACCTATTACTCTTATTATTATCAACCTAACACATATTATTAGCCATATTATGCTTATATGATCGATAGAACGACAATTACTATACTTATTATTCTTATTATTATCAATCTAACTCATATTATTAACCATATTATGCAGACATGATCGATAGCACGACATTTACTATACCTATCACTCTTATTATTATCAACCTAACACATATTATTAGCCATATTATGCTTATATGATCGATAGAACGACAATTACTATACTTATTACTGTTATTATTATCAATCTAACTCATATTATTAGCCATATTATGCTTAAATGATCGATAGAACGACAATTACTATACTTATTACTCTTATTATTATCAATCTAACTCATATTATTAGCCATATTATGCTTATATGATCGATAGAACGGCAATTACTATACTTATTACTCTTATTATTATCAATCTAACTCATATTATTAGCCATATTATGCTTATATGATCGATAGAACGAGAATTACTATACTCACTACTCTTAGTATTATCAATCTAACTCATATTATTAGCCATATTATGCTTGTATTATCGATAGAACGACAATTACTATACTTATTACTGTTATTATTATCAATCTAACTCATATTATTAGCCATATTATGCTTAAATGATCGATAGAACGACAATTACTATACTTATTACTCTTATTATTATCAATCTAACTCATATTATTAGCCATATTATGCTTAAATGATCGATAGAACGACAATTACTATACTTATTACACTCACTGTTATCAATCTAACTCATATTATTAACCATATTATGCAAATTTGATCGATAGAACGACAATCACTATACTTATTACTCTTATTATTATCAACCTAACTCATATTATTAGCCATATTATGCTTAAATGATCGATAGAACAACAATTACTATACTTATTACTCTTATTATTATAAATCTAACTCATATTATTAGCCATATTATGCTTATATGATCGATAGAACGACAATTACTATACTTATTACTCTTATTATTATGAATCTAACTCATATTATTAACCATATTATGCAGATATGATCGATAGAACTACAATTACTATACTCATTACTCTTATTATTATTAATCTAACTGATATTATTAGCCATATTATGCTTATATGATCGATAGGACGACAATTACTATACTTATTACTCTTATTATCATCAATCTAACTCATATTATTAGCCATATTATGCTTATATGATCGATAGAACGACAAATACTATACTTATTACTCTTATTATTATCAATCTAACTCATATTATTAACCATATTATGCTTATATGATCGATAGAACGAGAATTACTATACTCACTACTCTTAGTATTAACAATCTAACTCATATTATTAGCCATATTATGCTTATATGATCGATAGAACGAGAATTACTATACTCACTACTCTTAGTATTATCAATCTAACTCATATTATTAGCCATATTATGCTTATATTATCGATAGAACGACAATTACTATACTTATTACTGTTATTATTATCAATCTAACTCATATTATTAGCCATATTATGCTTAAATGATCGATAGAACGACAATTACTATACTTATTACTGTTAATATTATCAATCTAACGCATATTATTAGCCATATTATGCTTAAATGATCGATAGAACGACAATTACTATACTTATTACACTCACTGTTATCAATCTAACTCATATTATTAACCATATTATGCAAATTTGATCGATAGAACGACAATCACTATACTTATTACTCTTATTATTATCAACCTAACTCATATTATTAGCCATATTATGCTTAAATGATCGATAGAACAACAATTACTATACATATTACTCTTATTATTATAAATCTAACTCATATTATTAGCCATATTATGCTTATATGATCGATAGAACGACAATTACTATACTTATTACTCTTATTATTATGAATCTAACTCATATTATTAACCATATTATGCAGATATGATCGATAGAACTACAATTACTATACTCATTACTCTTATTATTATTAATCTAACTGATATTATTAGCCATATTATGCTTATATGATCGATAGGACGACAATTACTATACTTATTACTCTTATTATCATCAATCTAACTCATATTATTAGCCATATTATGCTTATATGATCGATAGGACGACAATTACTATACTTATTACTCTTATTATTATCAACCTAACTCATACTATTAGCCATATTATGCTTATATTATCGATATAACGACAATTACTATACTTATTACTGTTATTATTATCAATCTAACTCATATTATTAGCCATATTATGCTTATATGAACGACAGAACGACAATTACTGTACTTATTACTCTTATCATTATCAATCTAAGTCATATTATTAGCCGTATTATGCTTATATGATCGATAGAACGACAATTACTATACTTATTACTCTTATTATTATCAATCTAACTCATATTATTAGCCATACTATGCTTATATGATCGATAGAACGACAATTACTATACTTATTACTCTTATTATTATCAATCTAACTCATATTATTAGCCATATTATGCTTAAATGATCGATAGAACGACAATTACTATACTTATTACTCTTATTATTATCAATCTAACTCATATTATTAGCCATATTATGCTTATATGATCGATAGAACGGCAATTACTATACTTATTACTCTTATTATTATCAATCTAACTCATATTATTAGCCATATTATGCTTATATGATCGATAGAACGAGAATTACTATACTCACTACTCTTAGTATTATCAATCTAACTCATATTATTAGCCATATTATGCTTGTATTATCGATAGAACGACAATTACTATACTTATTACTGTTATTATTATCAATCTAACTCATATTATTAGCCATATTATGCTTAAATGATCGATAGAACGACAATTACTATACTTATTACTCTTATTATTATCAATCTAACTCATATTATTAGCCATATTATGCTTATATGATCGATAGAACGACAATTACTATACTTATTACACTCACTGTTATCAATCTAACTCATATTATTAACCATATTATGCAAATTTGATCGATAGAACGACAATCACTATACTTATTACTCTTATTATTATCAACCTAACTCATATTATTAGCCATATTATGCTTAAATGATCGATAGAACAACAATTACTATACTTATTACTCTTATTATTATAAATCTAACTCATATTATTAGCCATATTATGCTTATATGATCGATAGAACGACAATTACTATACTTATTACTCTTATTATTATGAATCTAACTCATATTATTAACCATATTATGCAGATATGATCGATAGAACTACAATTACTATACTCATTACTCTTATTATTATTAATCTAACTGATATTATTAGCCATATTATGCTTATATGATCGATAGGACGACAATTACTATACTTATTACTCTTATTATCATCAATCTAACTCATATTATTAGCCATATTATGCTTATATGATCGATAGAACGACAAATACTATACTTATTACACTTATTATTATCAATCTAACTCATATTATTAACCATATTATGCTAATATGATCGATAGAACTACAATTACTATACTCATTACTCTTATTATTATCAATCCAACTCATGTTATTACCCATATTATGCTTATATGATCGATAGAACGACAATCACTATACTTATTACTCTTATTATTATCAACCTAACTCATATTATTAGCCATATTATGCTTATATTATCGATAGAACGACAATTACTATACTTATTACTGTTAATATTATTAATCTAATGCATATTATTAGCCATATTATGCTTATATGATCGACAGAACGACAATTACTATACTTATTACACCCACTGTTATCAATAAAACTCATATTATTAACCATATTATGCAAATTTGATCGATAGAACGACAATCATTCTACTTATTACTCTTATTATTATCAACCTAACTCATATTATTAGCTATATTATGCTTATATGATCGATAGAACGACAATCACTATACTTATTGCTCTTATTATTATCAACCTAACTCATACTATTAGCCATATTATGCTTATATTATCGATATAACGACAATTACTATACTTATTACTGTTATTATTATCAATCTAACTCATATTATTAGCCATATTATGCTTATATGAACGACAGAACGAGAATTACTGTACTTATTACTCTTATCGTTATCAATCTAAGTCATATTATTAGCCGTATTATGCTTATATGATCGATAGCACGACATTTACTATACCTATTACTCTTATTATTATCAACCTAACACATATTATTAGCCATATTATGCTTATATGATCGATAGAACGACAATTACTATACTTATTATTCTTATTATTATCAATCTAACTCATATTATTAACCATATTATGCAGACATGATCGATAGCACGACATTTACTATACCTATTACTCTTATTATTATCAACCTAACACATATTATTAGCCATATTATGCTTATATGATCGATAGAACGACAATTACTATACTTATTATTCTTATTATTATCAATCTAACTCATATTATTAGCCATATTATGTTTAAATGATCGATAGAACGACAATTACTATACATATTACTCTTATTTTTATCAATCTAACTCATATTATTAAACATATTATGCTAATATGATCGATAGAACGACAATTACTATACTTATTACACTCACTATTATCAATCTAACTCATATTATTAACCATATTATGCAGACATGATCGATAGCACGACATTTACTATACCTATTACTCTTATTATTATCAACCTAACACATATTATTAGCCATATTATGCTTATATGATCGATAGAACGACAATTACTATACTTATTATTCTTATTATTATCAATCTAACTCATATTATTAGCCATATTATGCTTAAATGATCGATAGAACGACAATTACTATACTTATTACTCTTATTATTATCAATCTAACTCATATTATTAGCCATATTATGCTTATATGATCGATAGAACGAGAATTACTATACTCACTACTCTTAGTATTATCAATCTAACTCATATTATTAGCCATATTATGCTTATATTATCGATAGAACGACAATTACTATACTTATTACTGTTATTATTATCAATCTAACTCATATTATTAGCCATATTATGCTTATATTATCGATAGAACGACAATTACCATACTTATTACTGTTAATATTATTAATCTAATGCATATTATTAGCCATATTATGCTTATATGATCGACAGAACGACAATTACTATACTTATTACACCCACTGTTATCAATAAAACTCATATTATTAACCATATTATGCAAATTTGATCGATAGAACGACAATCATTCTACTTATTACTCTTATTATTATCAACCTAACTCATATTATTAGCTATATTATGCTTATATGATCGATAGAACGACAATCACTATACTTATTACTCTTATTATTATCAACCTAACTCATACTATTAGCCATATTATGCTTATATTATCGATATAACGACAATTACTATACTTATTACTGTTATTATTATCAATCTAACTCATATTATTAGCCATATTATGCTTATATGAACGACAGAACGAGAATTACTGTACTTATAACTCTTATCGTTATCAATCTAAGTCATATTATTAGCCGTATTATGCTTATATGATCGATAGAACGACAATTACTATATTTATTACACTCAATATTATCAATCTAACTCATATTATTACCCATATCATGCTGATATCATCGATAGAACGACATTCACTATACTTATTACACTCACTATTATCAATCTAACTCATATTATTAACCATATTACGCAGATATGATCGATAGAACTACTATTACTATACTCATTACTCTTATTATTATCAATCTAACTCATATTATTAGCCATATTATGCTTATATGATCGATAGAATGAGAATTACTATACTCACTACTCCTAGTATTATCACTCTAACTCATATTATTAGCCATATTATGCTTATATGATCGATAGAACGACAATTACTGTACTTATTACTCTTATTATTATCAATCTAACTCATATTATTAGCCATATTATGCTTATATGATCGATAGAACGAGAATTACTATACTCACTACTCTTAGTATTATCAATCTAACTCATATTATTAGCCATATTATGCTTAAATGATCGATAGAACGACAATTACTATACTTATTACTCTTATTATTATCAATCTAACTCATATTATTAGCCATATTATGCTTATATGATCGATAGAACGACAAATACTATACTTATTACTCTTATTATTATCAACCTAACTCATATTATTAGCCATATTATGCTTATATGATCGAGAGAACGACAATTGCTATACTTATTATTCTTATTATTATCAATCTAACACATATTATTAGCCATATTATGCTTAAATGATCGATAGAACGACAATTACTATACTTATTACTCTTACTATTATCAACCTAACTCATATTATTAGCCATATTATGCTTAAATGATCGATAGAACGACAATTACTATCCGTATTACTCTTATTATTATCAATCTAACTCATATTATTAGCCATATTATGCTTACATGATCGACAGAACGACAATTACTATACTTATTACTCTTATTATTATGAATCTAACTCATATTATTAACCATATTATGCAGATATGATCGATAGAACTACAATTACTATACTCATTACTCTTATTATTATTAATCTAACTGATATTATTAGCCATATTATGCTTATATGATCGATAGGACGACAATTACTATACTTATTACTCTTATTATCATCAATCTAACTCATATTATTAGCCATATTATGCTTATATGATCGATAGGACGACAATCACTATACTTATTACTCTTATTATTATCAACCTAACTCATACTATTAGCCATATTATGCTTATATTATCGATATAACGACAATTACTATACTTATTACTGTTATTATTATCAATCTAACTCATATTATTAGCCATATTATGCTTAAATGATCGATAGAACGACAATTACTATACTTATTACTCTTATTATTATCAATCTAACTCATATTATTAGCCATATTATGCTTAAATGATCGATAGAACGACAATTACTATACTTATTACTCTTATTATTATCAATCTAACTCATATTATTAGCCATATTATGCTTAAATGATCGATAGAACGACAATTACTATACCTATTACTCTTATTATTATCAACCTAACACATATTATTAGCCATATTATGCTTATATGATCGATAGAACGACAATTACTATACTTATTATGCTTATTATTATCAACCTAACTCATATTATTTGCCATATTATGCTTATATGATCGATAGAACGACAATTACTATACTCACTACTCTTATTATTATCAATCTAACTCATATTATTAGCCATATTATGCTTATATGATCGATAGAACGAGAATTACTATACTCACTACTCTTAGTATTATCAACCTAACTCATATTATTAGCCATATTATGCTTATATGATCGATAGAACGACAATTACTATACTTATTATTCTTATTATTATCAATCTAACTCATATTATTAGCCATATTATGCTTATATGATCGATAGAACGACAATTACTATACTCACTACTCTTATTATTATCAATCTAACTCATATTATTAGCCATATTATGCTTATATGATCGATAGAACGACAATTACTGTACTTATTACTCTTATCATTATCGATCTAACTCATATTATTAGCCATATTATGCTTATATGATCGATAGAACGACAATTACTATACTTATTACTCTTATTATTATCAATCTAACTTATATTATTAACCATATTATGCAGACATGATCGATAGCACGACATTTACTATACCTATTACTCTTATTATTATCAACCTAACACATATTATTAGCCATATTATGCTTATATTATCGATAGAACGACAATTACTATACTTATTATTCTTATTATTATCAATCTAACTCATATTATTAACCATATTATGCAGACATGATCGATAGCACGACATTTACTATACCTATTACTCTTATTATTATCAACCTAACACATATTATTAGCCATATTATGCTTATATGATCGATAGAACGACAATTACTATACTTATTATTCTTATTATTATCAATCTAACTCATATTATTAGCCATATTATGCTTAAATGATCGATAGAACGACAATTACTATACTTATTACTCTTATTATTATCAATCTAACTCATATTATTAGCCATATTATGCTTATATGATCGATAGAACGAGAATTACTATACTCACTACTCTTAGTATTATCAATCTAACTCATATTATTAGCCATATTATGCTTATATTATCGATAGAACGACAATTACTATACTTATTACTGTTATTATTATCAATCTAACTCATATTATTAGCCATATTATGCTTAAATGATCGATAGAACGACAATTACTATACTTATTACTGTTAATATTATCAATCTAACGCATATTATTAGCCATATTATGCTTATATGATCGACAGAACGACAATTACTATACTTATTACACTCACTGTTATGAATAAAACTCATATTATTAACCATATTATGCAAATTTGATCGATAGAACGACAATCACTCTACTTATTACTCTTATTATTATCAACCTAACTCATATTATTAGCCATATTATGCTTATATGATCGATAGAACGACAATCACTATACTTATTACTCTTATTATTATCAACCTAACTCATACTATTAGCCATATTATGCTTATATTATCGATATAACGAAAATTACTATACTTATTACTGTTATTATTATCAATCTAACTCATATTATTAGCCATATTATGCTTATATGAACGACAGAACGACAATTATTGTACTTATTACTCTTATCATTATCGATCTAACTCATATTATTAGCCATATTATGCTTATATGATCGACAGAACGACAATTACTATACTTATTACTCTTATTATTATCAATCTAACTCATATTATTAGCCATATTATGCTTAAATGATCGATAGAACGACAACTACTATACTTATTACTCTTATTATTATCAATCTAACTCATACTATTAGCCATATTATGCTTATATGATCGATAGAACGACAATTACTATACTCACTACTCTTATTATTATCAATCTAACTCATATTATTAGCCATATTATGCTTAAATGATCGATAGAACGACAATTACTATACTTATTACTCTTATTATTATCAATCTAACTCATATTATTAGCCATATTATGCTTAAATGATCGATAGAACGACAATTACTATACTTATTACTCTTATTATTATCAATCCAACTCATATTATTAGCCATATTATGCTTAAATGATCGATAGAACGACAATTACTATACCTATTACTCTTATTATTATCAACCTAACACATATTATTAGCCATATTATGCTTATATGATCGATAGAACGACAATTACTATACTTATTACTCTTATTATTATCAACCTAACTCATACTATTAGCCATATTATGCTTATATTATCGATATAACGACAATTACTATACTTATTACTGTTATTATTATCAATCTAACTCATATTATTAGCCATATTATGCTTAAATGATCGATAGAACGACAATTACTATACTTATTACTCTTATTATTATCAATCTAACTCATATTATTAGCCATATTATGCTTAAATGATCGATAGAACGACAATTACTATACTTATTACTCTTATTATTATCAATCTAACTCATATTATTAGCCATATTATGCTTAAATGATCGATAGAACGACAATTACTATACCTATTACTCTTATTATTATCAACCTAACACATATTATTAGCCATATTATGCTTATATGATCGATAGAACGACAATTACTATACTTATTATGCTTATTATTATCAACCTAACTCATATTATTTGCCATATTATGCTTATATGATCGATAGAACGACAATTACTATACTCACTACTCTTATTATTATCAATCTAACTCATATTATTAGCCATATTATGCTTATATGATCGATAGAACGAGAATTACTATACTCACTACTCTTAGTATTATCAACCTAACTCATATTATTAGCCATATTATGCTTATATGATCGATAGAACGACAATTACTATACTTATTATTCTTATTATTATCAATCTAACTCATATTATTAGCCATATTATGCTTATATGATCGATAGAACGACAATTACTATACTCACTACTCTTATTATTATCAATCTAACTCATATTATTAGCCATATTATGCTTATATGATCGATAGAACGACAATTACTGTACTTATTACTCTTATCATTATCGATCTAACTCATATTATTAGCCATATTATGCTTATATGATCGATAGAACGACAATTACTATACTTATTACTCTTATTATTATCAATCTAACTTATATTATTAACCATATTATGCAGACATGATCGATAGCACGACATTTACTATACCTATTACTCTTATTATTATCAACCTAACACATATTATTAGCCATATTATGCTTATATTATCGATAGAACGACAATTACTATACTTATTATTCTTATTATTATCAATCTAACTCATATTATTAACCATATTATGCAGACATGATCGATAGCACGACATTTACTATACCTATTACTCTTATTATTATCAACCTAACACATATTATTAGCCATATTATGCTTATATGATCGATAGAACGACAATTACTATACTTATTATTCTTATTATTATCAATCTAACTCATATTATTAGCCATATTATGCTTAAATGATCGATAGAACGACAATTACTATACTTATTACTCTTATTATTATCAATCTAACTCATATTATTAGCCATATTATGCTTATATGATCGATAGAACGAGAATTACTATACTCACTACTCTTAGTATTATCAATCTAACTCATATTATTAGCCATATTATGCTTATATTATCGATAGAACGACAATTACTATACTTATTACTGTTATTATTATCAATCTAACTCATATTATTAGCCATATTATGCTTAAATGATCGATAGAACGACAATTACTATACTTATTACTGTTAATATTATCAATCTAACGCATATTATTAGCCATATTATGCTTATATGATCGACAGAACGACAATTACTATACTTATTACACTCACTATTATGAATAAAACTCATATTATTAACCATATTATGCAAATTTGATCGATAGAACGACAATCACTCTACTTATTACTCTTATTATTATCAACCTAACTCATATTATTAGCCATATTATGCTTATATGATCGATAGAACGACAATCACTATACTTATTACTCTTATTATTATCAACCTAACTCATACTATTAGCCATATTATGCTTATATTATCGATATAACGAAAATTACTATACTTATTACTGTTATTATTATCAATCTAACTCATATTATTAGCCATATTATGCTTATATGAACGACAGAACGACAATTATTGTACTTATTACTCTTATCATTATCGATCTAACTCATATTATTAGCCATATTATGCTTATATGATCGACAGAACGACAATTACTATACTTATTACTCTTATTATTATCAATCTAACTCATATTATTAGCCATATTATGCTTAAATGATCGATAGAACGACAACTACTATACTTATTACTCTTATTATTATCAATCTAACTCATACTATTAGCCATATTATGCTTATATGATCGATAGAACGACAATTACTATACTCACTACTCTTATTATTATCAATCTAACTCATATTATTAGCCATATTATGCTTAAATGATCGATAGAACGACAATTACTATACTTATTACTCTTATTATTATCAATCTAACTCATATTATTAGCCATATTATGCTTAAATGATCGATAGAACGACAATTACTATACTTATTACTCTTATTATTATCAATCCAACTCATATTATTAGCCATATTATGCTTAAATGATCGATAGAACGACAATTACTATACCTATTACTCTTATTATTATCAACCTAACACATATTATTAGCCATATTATGCTTATATGATCGATAGAACGACAATTACTATACTTATTATGCTTATTATTATCAACCTAACTCATATTATTTGCCATATTATGCTAATATGATCGATAGAACGACAATTACTATACTCACTACTCTTATTATTATCAATCTAACTCATATTATTAGCCATATTATGCTTATATGATCGATAGAACGAGAATTACTATACTCACTACTCTTAGTATTATCAACCTAACTCATATTATTAGCCATATTATGCTTATATGATCGATAGAACGACAATTACTATACTTATTATTCTTATTATTATCAATCTAACTCATATTATTAGCCATATTATGCTTATATGATCGATAGAACGACAATTACTATACTCACTACTCTTATTATTATCAATCTAACTCATATTATTAGCCATATTATGCTTATATGAACGACAGAACGACAATTATTGTACTTATTACTCTTATCATTATCGATCTAACTCATATTATTAGCCATATTATGCTTATATGATCGACAGAACGACAATTACTATACTTATTACTCTTATTATTATCAATCTAACTCATATTATTAGCCATATTATGCTTAAATGATCGATAGAACGACAACTACTATACTTATTACTCTTATTATTATCAATCTAACTCATACTATTAGCCATATTATGCTTATATGATCGATAGAACGACGATTACTATACTCACTACTCTTATTATTATCAATCTAACTCATATTATTAGCCATATTATGCTTAAATGATCGATAGAACGACAATTACTATACTTATTACTCTTATTATTATCAATCTAACTCATATTATTAGCCATATTATGCTTATATGATCGATAGAACGACAATTACTATACTTATTACTCTTATTATTATCAATCTAACTCATATTATTAACCATATTATGCAGACATGATCGATAGCACGACATTTACTATACCTATTACTCTTATTATTATCAACCTAACACATATTATTAGCCATATTATGCTTATATGATCGATAGAACGACAATTACTATACTTATTATTCTTATTATTATCAATCTAACTCATATTATTAACCATATTATGCAGACATGATCGATAGCACGACATTTACTATACCTATCACTCTTATTATTATCAACCTAACACATATTATTAGCCATATTATGCTTATATGATCGATAGAACGACAATTACTATACTTATTACTGTTATTATTATCAATCTAACTCATATTATTAGCCATATTATGCTTAAATGATCGATAGAACGACAATTACTATACTTATTACTCTTATTATTATCAATCTAACTCATATTATTAGCCATATTATGCTTATATGATCGATAGAACGGCAATTACTATACTTATTACTCTTATTATTATCAATCTAACTCATATTATTAGCCATATTATGCTTATATGATCGATAGAACGAGAATTACTATACTCACTACTCTTAGTATTATCAATCTAACTCATATTATTAGCCATATTATGCTTGTATTATCGATAGAACGACAATTACTATACTTATTACTGTTATTATTATCAATCTAACTCATATTATTAGCCATATTATGCTTAAATGATCGATAGAACGACAATTACTATACTTATTACTCTTATTATTATCAATCTAACTCATATTATTAGCCATATTATGCTTATATGATCGATAGAACGACAATTACTATACTTATTACACTCACTGTTATCAATCTAACTCATATTATTAACCATATTATGCAAATTTGATCGATAGAACGACAATCACTATACTTATTACTCTTATTATTATCAACCTAACTCATATTATTAGCCATATTATGCTTAAATGATCGATAGAACAACAATTACTATACTTATTACTCTTATTATTATAAATCTAACTCATATTATTAGCCATATTATGCTTATATGATCGATAGAACGACAATTACTATACTTATTACTCTTATTATTATGAATCTAACTCATATTATTAACCATATTATGCAGATATGATCGATAGAACTACAATTACTATACTCATTACTCTTATTATTATTAATCTAACTGATATTATTAGCCATATTATGCTTATATGATCGATAGGACGACAATTACTATACTTATTACTCTTATTATCATCAATCTAACTCATATTATTAGCCATATTATGCTTATATGATCGATAGAACGACAAATACTATACTTATTACTCTTATTATTATCAATCTAACTCATATTATTAACCATATTATGCTTATATGATCGATAGAACGAGAATTACTATACTCACTACTCTTAGTATTAACAATCTAACTCATATTATTAGCCATATTATGCTTATATGATCGATAGAACGAGAATTACTATACTCACTACTCTTAGTATTATCAATCTAACTCATATTATTAGCCATATTATGCTTATATTATCGATAGAACGACAATTACTATACTTATTACTGTTATTATTATCAATCTAACTCATATTATTAGCCATATTATGCTTAAATGATCGATAGAACGACAATTACTATACTTATTACTGTTAATATTATCAATCTAACGCATATTATTAGCCATATTATGCTTATATGATCGACAGAACGACAATTACTATACTTATTACACTCACTGTTATCAATAAAACTCATATTATTAACCATATTATGCGAATTTGATCGATAGAACGACAATCACTCTACTTATTACTCTTATTATTATCAACCTAACTCATATTATTAGCCATATTATGCTTATATGATCGATAGAACGACAATCACTATACTTATTACTCTTATTATTATCAACTTAACTCATACTATTAGCCATATTATGCTTACATTATCGATATAACGACAATTACTATACTTATTACTGTTATTATTATCAATCTAACTCATATTATTAGCCATATTATGCTTATATGAACGACAGAACGACAATTACTGTACTTATTACTCTTATCATTATCGATCTAACTCATATTATTAGCCATATTATGCTTATATTATCGATAGAACGACAATTACTATACTTATTACTGTTATTATTATCAATCTAACTCATATTATTAGCCATATTATGCTTAAATGATCGATAGAACGACAATTACTATACTTATTACTCTTATTATTATCAATCTAACTCATATTATTAGCCATATTATGCTTAAATGATCGATAGAACGACAATTACTATACTTATTACACTCACTGTTATCAATCTAACTCATATTATTAACCATATTATGCAAATTTGATCGATAGAACGACAATCACTATACTTATTACTCTTATTATTATCAACCTAACTCATATTATTAGCCATATTATGCTTAAATGATCGATAGAACAACAATTACTATACATATTACTCTTATTATTATAAATCTAACTCATATTATTAGCCATATTATGCTTATATGATCGATAGAACGACAATTACTATACTTATTACTCTTATTATTATGAATCTAACTCATATTATTAACCATATTATGCAGATATGATCGATAGAACTACAATTACTATACTCATTACTCTTATTATTATTAATCTAACTGATATTATTAGCCATATTATGCTTATATGATCGATAGGACGACAATTACTATACTTATTACTCTTATTATCATCAATCTAACTCATATTATTAGCCATATTATGCTTATATGATCGATAGGACGACAATTACTATACTTATTACTCTTATTATTATCAACCTAACTCATACTATTAGCCATATTATGCTTATATTATCGATATAACGACAATTACTATACTTATTACTGTTATTATTATCAATCTAACTCATATTATTAGCCATATTATGCTTATATGAACGACAGAACGACAATTACTGTACTTATTACTCTTATCATTATCAATCTAAGTCATATTATTAGCCGTATTATGCTTATATGATCGATAGAACGACAATTACTATACTTATTACTCTTATTATTATCAATCTAACTCATATTATTAGCCATATTATGCTTAAATGATCGATAGAACGACAATTACTAGACTTATTACACTCACTGTTATCAATCTAACTCATATTATTAACCATATTATGCAAATTTGATCGATAGAACGACAATCACTATACTTATTACTCTTATTATTATCAACCTAACTCATATTATTAGCCATATTATGCTTAAATGATCGATAGAACAACAATTACTATACTTATTGCTCTTATTATTATAAATCTAACTCATATTATTAGCCATATTATGCTTATATGATCGATAGAACGACAATTACTATACTTATTACTCTTATTATTATGAATCTAACTCATATTATTAACCATATTATGCAGATATGATCGGTAGAACTACAATTACTATACTCATTACTCTTATTATTATTAATCTAACTGATATTATTAGCCATATTATGCTTATATGATCGATAGAACGACAATTACTATACTTATTACTCTTATTATCATCAATCTAACTCATATTATTAGCCATATTATGCTTATATGATCGATAGAACGACAAATACTATACTTATTACACTTATTATTATCAATCTAACTCATATTATTAACCATATTATGCTAATATGATCGATAGAACTACAATTACTATACTCATTACTCTTATTATTATCAATCCAACTCATGTTATTACCCATATTATGCTTATATGATCGATAGAACGACAATCACTATACTTATTACTCTTATTATTATCAACCTAACTCATATTATTAGCCATATTATGCTTATATTATCGATAGAACGACAATTACTATACTTATTACTGTTAATATTATTAATCTAATGCATATTATTAGCCATATTATGCTTATATGATCGACAGAACGACAATTACTATACTTATTACACCCACTGTTATCAATAAAACTCATATTATTAACCATATTATGCAAATTTGATCGATAGAACGACAATCATTCTACTTATTACTCTTATTATTATCAACCTAACTCATATTATTAGCTATATTATGCTTATATGATCGATAGAACGACAATCACTATACTTATTGCTCTTATTATTATCAACCTAACTCATACTATTAGCCATATTATGCTTATATTATCGATATAACGACAATTACTATACTTATTACTGTTATTATTATCAATCTAACTCATATTATTAGCCATATTATGCTTATATGAACGACAGAACGAGAATTACTGTACTTATTACTCTTATCGTTATCAATCTAAGTCATATTATTAGCCGTATTATGCTTATATGATCGATAGAACGACAATTACTATACTTATTACTCTTATTATTATCAACCTAACTCATATTATTAGCCATATTATGCTTATATGATCGATAGAACGACAATCACTATACTTATTACTCTTATTATTATCAACCTAACTCATATTATTAGCCATATTATGCTTATATTATCGATATAACGACAATTACTATACTTATTACTGTTATTATTATCAATCTAACTCATATTATTAGCCATATTATGCTTATATGAACGACAGAACGACAATTACTGTACTTATTACTCTTATCATTATCAATCTAAGTCATATTATTAGCCATATTATGCTTATATGATCGATAGAACGACAATTACTGTACTTATTACTCTTATCATTATCGATCTAACTCATATTATTAGCCATATTATGCTTATATGATCGATAGAACGACAATTACTATACTTATTACTCTTATTATTATCAATCTAACTCATATTATTAACCATATTATGCAGACATGATCGATAGCACGACATTTACTATACCTATTACTCTTATTATTATCAACCTAACACATATTATTAGCCATATTATGCTTATATGATCGATAGAACGACAATTACTATACTTATTATTCTTATTATTATCAATCTAACTCATATTATTAACCATATTATGCAGACATGATCGATAGCACGACATTTACTATACCTATTACTCTTATTATTATCAACCTAACACATATTATTAGCCATATTATGCTTATATGATCGATAGAACGACAATTACTATACTTATTATTCTTATTATTATCAATCTAACTCATATTATTAGCCATATTATGTTTAAATGATCGATAGAACGACAATTACTATACATATTACTCTTATTTTTATCAATCTAACTCATATTATTAAACATATTATGCTAATATGATCGATAGAACGACAATTACTATACTTATTACACTCACTATTATCAATCTAACTCATATTATTAACCATATTATGCAGACATGATCGATAGCACGACATTTACTATACCTATTACTCTTATTATTATCAACCTAACACATATTATTAGCCATATTATGCTTATATGATCGATAGAACGACAATTACTATACTTATTATTCTTATTATTATCAATCTAACTCATATTATTAGCCATATTATGCTTAAATGATCGATAGAACGACAATTACTATACTTATTACTCTTATTATTATCAATCTAACTCATATTATTAGCCATATTATGCTTATATGATCGATAGAACGAGAATTACTATACTCACTACTCTTAGTATTATCAATCTAACTCATATTATTAGCCATATTATGCTTATATTATCGATAGAACGACAATTACTATACTTATTACTGTTATTATTATCAATCTAACTCATATTATTAGCCATATTATGCTTATATTATCGATAGAACGACAATTACCATACTTATTACTGTTAATATTATTAATCTAATGCATATTATTAGCCATATTATGCTTATATGATCGACAGAACGACAATTACTATACTTATTACACCCACTGTTATCAATAAAACTCATATTATTAACCATATTATGCAAATTTGATCGATAGAACGACAATCATTCTACTTATTACTCTTATTATTATCAACCTAACTCATATTATTAGCTATATTATGCTTATATGAGTGATAGAACGACAATCACTATACTTATTACTCTTATTATTATCAACCTAACTCATACTATTAGCCATATTATGCTTATATTATCGATATAACGACAATTACTATACTTATTACTGTTATTATTATCAATCTAACTCATATTATTAGCCATATTATGCTTATATGAACGACAGAACGAGAATTACTGTACTTATAACTCTTATCGTTATCAATCTAAGTCATATTATTAGCCGTATTATGCTTATATGATCGATAGAACGACAATTACTATATTTATTACACTCAATATTATCAATCTAACTCATATTATTACCCATATCATGCTGATATCATCGATAGAACGACATTCACTATACTTATTACACTCACTATTATCAATCTAACTCATATTATTAACCATATTACGCAGATATGATCGATAGAACTACTATTACTATACTCATTACTCTTATTATTATCAATCTAACTCATATTATTAGCCATATTATGCTTATATGATCGATAGAATGAGAATTACTATACTCACTACTCCTAGTATTATCACTCTAACTCATATTATTAGCCATATTATGCTTATATGATCGATAGAACGACAATTACTGTACTTATTACTCTTATTATTATCAATCTAACTCATATTATTAGCCATATTATGCTTATATGATCGATAGAACGAGAATTACTATACTCACTACTCTTAGTATTATCAATCTAACTCATATTATTAGCCATATTATGCTTAAATGATCGATAGAACGACAATTACTATACTTATTACTCTTATTATTATCAATCTAACTCATATTATTAGCCATATTATGCTTATATGATCGATAGAACGACAAATACTATACTTATTACTCTTATTATTATCAACCTAACTCATATTATTAGCCATATTATGCTTATATGATCGAGAGAACGACAATTGCTATACTTATTATTCTTATTATTATCAATCTAACACATATTATTAGCCATATTATGCTTAAATGATCGATAGAACGACAATTACTATACTTATTACTCTTACTATTATCAACCTAACTCATATTATTAGCCATATTATGCTTAAATGATCGATAGAACGACAATTACTATCCGTATTACTCTTATTATTATCAATCTAACTCATATTATTAGCCATATTATGCTTACATGATCGACAGAACGACAATTACTATACTTATTACTCTTATTATTATGAATCTAACTCATATTATTAACCATATTATGCAGATATGATCGATAGAACTACAATTACTATACTCATTACTCTTATTATTATTAATCTAACTGATATTATTAGCCATATTATGCTTATATGATCGATAGGACGACAATTACTATACTTATTACTCTTATTATCATCAATCTAACTCATATTATTAGCCATATTATGCTTATATGATCGATAGGACGACAATCACTATACTTATTACTCTTATTATTATCAACCTAACTCATACTATTAGCCATATTATGCTTATATTATCGATATAACGACAATTACTATACTTATTACTGTTATTATTATCAATCTAACTCATATTATTAGCCATATTATGCTTAAATGATCGATAGAACGACAATTACTATACTTATTACTCTTATTATTATCAATCTAACTCATATTATTAGCCATATTATGCTTAAATGATCGATAGAACGACAATTACTATACTTATTACTCTTATTATTATCAATCTAACTCATATTATTAGCCATATTATGCTTAAATGATCGATAGAACGACAATTACTATACCTATTACTCTTATTATTATCAACCTAACACATATTATTAGCCATATTATGCTTATATGATCGATAGAACGACAATTACTATACTTATTATGCTTATTATTATCAACCTAACTCATATTATTTGCCATATTATGCTTATATGATCGATAGAACGACAATTACTATACTCACTACTCTTATTATTATCAATCTAACTCATATTATTAGCCATATTATGCTTATATGATCGATAGAACGAGAATTACTATACTCACTACTCTTAGTATTATCAACCTAACTCATATTATTAGCCATATTATGCTTATATGATCGATAGAACGACAATTACTATACTTATTATTCTTATTATTATCAATCTAACTCATATTATTAGCCATATTATGCTTATATGATCGATAGAACGACAATTACTATACTCACTACTCTTATTATTATCAATCTAACTCATATTATTAGCCATATTATGCTTATATGATCGATAGAACGACAATTACTGTACTTATTACTCTTATCATTATCGATCTAACTCATATTATTAGCCATATTATGCTTATATGATCGATAGAACGACAATTACTATACTTATTACTCTTATTATTATCAATCTAACTTATATTATTAACCATATTATGCAGACATGATCGATAGCACGACATTTACTATACCTATTACTCTTATTATTATCAACCTAACACATATTATTAGCCATATTATGCTTATATGATCGATAGAACGACAATTACTATACTTATTATTCTTATTATTATCAATCTAACTCATATTATTAACCATATTATGCAGACATGATCGATAGCACGACATTTACTATACCTATTACTCTTATTATTATCAACCTAACACATATTATTAGCCATATTATGCTTATATGATCGATAGAACGACAATTACTATACTTATTATTCTTATTATTATCAATCTAACTCATATTATTAGCCATATTATGCTTAAATGATCGATAGAACGACAATTACTATACTTATTACTCTTATTATTATCAATCTAACTCATATTATTAGCCATATTATGCTTATATGATCGATAGAACGAGAATTACTATACTCACTACTCTTAGTATTATCAATCTAACTCATATTATTAGCCATATTATGCTTATATTATCGATAGAACGACAATTACTATACTTATTACTGTTATTATTATCAATCTAACTCATATTATTAGCCATATTATGCTTAAATGATCGATAGAACGACAATTACTATACTTATTACTGTTAATATTATCAATCTAACGCATATTATTAGCCATATTATGCTTATATGATCGACAGAACGACAATTACTATACTTATTACACTCACTGTTATGAATAAAACTCATATTATTAACCATATTATGCAAATTTGATCGATAGAACGACAATCACTCTACTTATTACTCTTATTATTATCAACCTAACTCATATTATTAGCCATATTATGCTTATATGATCGATAGAACGACAATCACTATACTTATTACTCTTATTATTATCAACCTAACTCATACTATTAGCCATATTATGCTTATATTATCGATATAACGAAAATTACTATACTTATTACTGTTATTATTATCAATCTAACTCATATTATTAGCCATATTATGCTTATATGAACGACAGAACGACAATTATTGTACTTATTACTCTTATCATTATCGATCTAACTCATATTATTAGCCATATTATGCTTATATGATCGACAGAACGACAATTACTATACTTATTACTCTTATTATTATCAATCTAACTCATATTATTAGCCATATTATGCTTAAATGATCGATAGAACGACAACTACTATACTTATTACTCTTATTATTATCAATCTAACTCATACTATTAGCCATATTATGCTTATATGATCGATAGAACGACAATTACTATACTCACTACTCTTATTATTATCAATCTAACTCATATTATTAGCCATATTATGCTTAAATGATCGATAGAACGACAATTACTATACTTATTACTCTTATTATTATCAATCTAACTCATATTATTAGCCATATTATGCTTAAATGATCGATAGAACGACAATTACTATACTTATTACTCTTATTATTATCAATCCAACTCATATTATTAGCCATATTATGCTTAAATGATCGATAGAACGACAATTACTATACCTATTACTCTTATTATTATCAACCTAACACATATTATTAGCCATATTATGCTTATATGATCGATAGAACGACAATTACTATACTTATTATGCTTATTATTATCAACCTAACTCATATTATTTGCCATATTATGCTAATATGATCGATAGAACGACAATTACTATACTCACTACTCTTATTATTATCAATCTAACTCATATTATTAGCCATATTATGCTTATATGATCGATAGAACGAGAATTACTATACTCACTACTCTTAGTATTATCAACCTAACTCATATTATTAGCCGTATTATGCTTATATGATCGATAGAACGACAATTACTATACTTATTATTCTTATTATTATCAATCTAACTCATATTATTAGCCATATTATGCTTATATGATCGATAGAACGACAATTACTATACTCACTACTCTTATTATTATCAATCTAACTCATATTATTAGCCATATTATGCTTATATGAACGACAGAACGACAATTATTGTACTTATTACTCTTATCATTATCGATCTAACTCATATTATTAGCCATATTATGCTTATATGATCGACAGAACGACAATTACTATACTTATTACTCTTATTATTATCAATCTAACTCATATTATTAGCCATATTATGCTTAAATGATCGATAGAACGACAACTACTATACTTATTACTCTTATTATTATCAATCTAACTCATACTATTAGCCATATTATGCTTATATGATCGATAGAACGACAATTACTATACTCACTACTCTTATTATTATCAATCTAACTCATATTATTAGCCATATTATGCTTAAATGATCGATAGAACGACAATTACTATACTTATTACTCTTATTATTATCAATCTAACTCATATTATTAGCCATATTATGCTTATATGATCGATAGAACGACAATTACTATACTTATTACTCTTATTATTATCAATCTAACTCATATTATTAACCATATTATGCAGACATGATCGATAGCACGACATTTACTATACCTATTACTCTTATTATTATCAACCTAACACATATTATTAGCCATATTATGCTTATATGATCGATAGAACGACAATTACTATACTTATTATTCTTATTATTATCAATCTAACTCATATTATTAACCATATTATGCAGACATGATCGATAGCACGACATTTACTATACCTATCACTCTTATTATTATCAACCTAACACATATTATTAGCCATATTATGCTTATATGATCGATAGAACGACAATTACTATACTTATTACTGTTATTATTATCAATCTAACTCATATTATTAGCCATATTATGCTTAAATGATCGATAGAACGACAATTACTATACTTATTACTCTTATTATTATCAATCTAACTCATATTATTAGCCATATTATGCTTATATGATCGATAGAACGGCAATTACTATACTTATTACTCTTATTATTATCAATCTAACTCATATTATTAGCCATATTATGCTTATATGATCGATAGAACGAGAATTACTATACTCACTACTCTTAGTATTATCAATCTAACTCATATTATTAGCCATATTATGCTTGTATTATCGATAGAACGACAATTACTATACTTATTACTGTTATTATTATCAATCTAACTCATATTATTAGCCATATTATGCTTAAATGATCGATAGAACGACAATTACTATACTTATTACTCTTATTATTATCAATCTAACTCATATTATTAGCCATATTATGCTTATATGATCGATAGAACGACAATTACTATACTTATTACACTCACTGTTATCAATCTAACTCATATTATTAACCATATTATGCAAATTTGATCGATAGAACGACAATCACTATACTTATTACTCTTATTATTATCAACCTAACTCATATTATTAGCCATATTATGCTTAAATGATCGATAGAACAACAATTACTATACTTATTACTCTTATTATTATAAATCTAACTCATATTATTAGCCATATTATGCTTATATGATCGATAGAACGACAATTACTATACTTATTACTCTTATTATTATGAATCTAACTCATATTATTAACCATATTATGCAGATATGATCGATAGAACTACAATTACTATACTCATTACTCTTATTATTATTAATCTAACTGATATTATTAGCCATATTATGCTTATATGATCGATAGGACGACAATTACTATACTTATTACTCTTATTATCATCAATCTAACTCATATTATTAGCCATATTATGCTTATATGATCGATAGAACGACAAATACTATACTTATTACTCTTATTATTATCAATCTAACTCATATTATTAACCATATTATGCTTATATGATCGATAGAACGAGAATTACTATACTCACTACTCTTAGTATTAACAATCTAACTCATATTATTAGCCATATTATGCTTATATGATCGATAGAACGAGAATTACTATACTCACTACTCTTAGTATTATCAATCTAACTCATATTATTAGCCATATTATGCTCATATTATCGATAGAACGACAATTACTATACTTATTACTGTTATTATTATCAATCTAACTCATATTATTAGCCATATTATGCTTAAATGATCGATAGAACGACAATTACTATACTTATTACTGTTAATATTATCAATCTAACGCATATTATTAGCCATATTATGCTTATATGATCGACAGAACGACAATTACTATACTTATTACACTCACTGTTATCAATAAAACTCATATTATTAACCATATTATGCGAATTTGATCGATAGAACGACAATCACTCTACTTATTACTCTTATTATTATCAACCTAACTCATATTATTAGCCATATTATGCTTATATGATCGATAGAACGACAATCACTATACTTATTACTCTTATTATTATCAACCTAACTCATACTATTAGCCATATTATGCTTATATTATCGATATAACGACAATTACTATACTTATTACTGTTATTATTATCAATCTAACTCATATTATTAGCCATATTATGCTTATATGAACGACAGAACGACAATTACTGTACTTATTACTCTTATCATTATCGATCTAACTCATATTATTAGCCATATTATGCTTATATTATCGATAGAACGACAATTACTATACTTATTACTGTTATTATTATCAATCTAACTCATATTATTAGCCATATTATGCTTAAATGATCGATAGAACGACAATTACTATACTTATTACTCTTATTATTATCAATCTAACTCATATTATTAGCCATATTATGCTTAAATGATCGATAGAACGACAATTACTACACTTATTACACTCACTGTTATCAATCTAACTCATATTATTAACCATATTATGCAAATTTGATCGATAGAACGACAATCACTATACTTATTACTCTTATTATTATCAACCTAACTCATATTATTAGCCATATTATGCTTAAATGATCGATAGAACAACAATTACTATACATATTACTCTTATTATTATAAATCTAACTCATATTATTAGCCATATTATGCTTATATGATCGATAGAACGACAATTACTATACTTATTACTCTTATTATTATGAATCTAACTCATATTATTAACCATATTATGCAGATATGATCGATAGAACTACAATTACTATACTCATTACTCTTATTATTATTAATCTAACTGATATTATTAGCCATATTATGCTTATATGATCGATAGGACGACAATTACTATACTTATTACTCTTATTATCATCAATCTAACTCATATTATTAGCCATATTATGCTTATATGATCGATAGGACGACAATTACTATACTTATTACTCTTATTATTATCAACCTAACTTATATTATTAACCATATTATGCAGACATGATCGATAGCACGACATTTACTATACCTATTACTCTTATTATTATCAACCTAACACATATTATTAGCCATATTATGCTTATATGATCGATAGAACGACAATTACTATACTTATTATTCTTATTATTATCAATCTAACTCATATTATTAACCATATTATGCAGACATGATCGATAGCACGACATTTACTATACCTATTACTCTTATTATTATCAACCTAACACATATTATTAGCCATATTATGCTTATATGATCGATAGAATGACAATTACTATACTTATTATTCTTATTATTATCAATCTAACTCATATTATTAGCCATATTATGCTTAAATGATCGATAGAACGACAATGACTATACTTATTACTCTTATTATTATCAATCTAACTCATATTATTAGCCATATTATGCTTATATGATCGATAGAACGAGAATTACTATACTCACTACTCTTAGTATTATCAATCTAACTCATATTATTAGCCATATTATGCTTATATTATCGATAGAACGACAATTACTATACTTATTACTGTTATTATTATCAATCTAACTCATATTATTAGCCATATTATGCTTAAATGATCGATAGAACGACAATTACTATACTTATTACTGTTAATATTATCAATCTAACGCATATTATTAGCCATATTATGCTTATATGATCGACAGAACGACAATTACTATACTTATTACACTCACTGTTATGAATAAAACTCATATTATTAACCATATTATGCAAATTTGATCGATAGAACGACAATCACTCTACTTATTACTCTTATTATTATCAACCTAACTCATATTATTAGCCATATTATGCTTATATGATCGATAGAACGACAATCACTATACTTATTACTCTTATTATTATCAACCTAACTCATACTATTAGCCATATTATGCTTATATTATCGATATAACGAAAATTACTATACTTATTACTGTTATTATTATCAATCTAACTCATATTATTAGCCATATTATGCTTATATGAACGACAGAACGACAATTATTGTACTTATTACTCTTATCATTATCGATCTAACTCATATTATTAGCCATATTATGCTTATATGATCGACAGAACGACAATTACTATACTTATTACTCTTATTATTATCAATCTAACTCATATTATTAGCCATATTATGCTTAAATGATCGATAGAACGACAACTACTATACTTATTACTCTTATTATTATCAATCTAACTCATACTATTAGCCATATTATGCTTATATGATCGATAGAACGACAATTACTATACTCACTACTCTTATTATTATCAATCTAACTCATATTATTAGCCATATTATGCTTAAATGATCGATAGAACGACAATTACTATACTTATTACTCTTATTATTATCAATCTAACTCATATTATTAGCCATATTATGCTTAAATGATCGATAGAACGACAATTACTATACTTATTACTCTTATTATTATCAATCCAACTCATATTATTAGCCATATTATGCTTAAATGATCGATAGAACGACAATTACTATACCTATTACTCTTATTATTATCAACCTAACACATATTATTAGCCATATTATGCTTATATGATCGATAGAACGACAATTACTATACTTATTATGCTTATTATTATCAACCTAACTCATATTATTTGCCATATTATGCTAATATGATCGATAGAACGACAATTACTATACTCACTACTCTTATTATTATCAATCTAACTCATATTATTAGCCATATTATGCTTATATGATCGATAGAACGAGAATTACTATACTCACTACTCTTAGTATTATCAACCTAACTCATATTATTAGCCATATTATGCTTATATGATCGATAGAACGACAATTACTATACTTATTATTCTTATTATTATCAATCTAACTCATATTATTAGCCATATTATGCTTATATGATCGATAGAACGACAATTACTATACTCACTACTCTTATTATTATCAATCTAACTCATATTATTAGCCATATTATGCTTATATGAACGACAGAACGACAATTATTGTACTTATTACTCTTATCATTATCGATCTAACTCATATTATTAGCCATATTATGCTTATATGATCGACAGAACGACAATTACTATACTTATTACTCTTATTATTATCAATCTAACTCATATTATTAGCCATATTATGCTTAAATGATCGATAGAACGACAACTACTATACTTATTACTCTTATTATTATCAATCTAACTCATACTATTAGCCATATTATGCTTATATGATCGATAGAACGACAATTACTATACTCACTACTCTTATTATTATCAATCTAACTCATATTATTAGCCATATTATGCTTAAATGATCGATAGAACGACAATTACTATACTTATTACTCTTATTATTATCAATCTAACTCATATTATTAGCCATATTATGCTTATATGATCGATAGAACGACAATTACTATACTTATTACTCTTATTATTATCAATCTAACTCATATTATTAACCATATTATGCAGACATGATCGATAGCACGACATTTACTATACCTATTACTCTTATTATTATCAACCTAACACATATTATTAGCCATATTATGCTTATATGATCGATAGAACGACAATTACTATACTTATTATTCTTATTATTATCAATCTAACTCATATTATTAACCATATTATGCAGACATGATCGATAGCACGACATTTACTATACCTATCACTCTTATTATTATCAACCTAACACATATTATTAGCCATATTATGCTTATATGATCGATAGAACGACAATTACTATACTTATTACTGTTATTATTATCAATCTAACTCATATTATTAGCCATATTATGCTTAAATGATCGATAGAACGACAATTACTATACTTATTACTCTTATTATTATCAATCTAACTCATATTATTAGCCATATTATGCTTATATGATCGATAGAACGGCAATTACTATACTTATTACTCTTATTATTATCAATCTAACTCATATTATTAGCCATATTATGCTTATATGATCGATAGAACGAGAATTACTATACTCACTACTCTTAGTATTATCAATCTAACTCATATTATTAGCCATATTATGCTTGTATTATCGATAGAACGACAATTACTATACTTATTACTGTTATTATTATCAATCTAACTCATATTATTAGCCATATTATGCTTAAATGATCGATAGAACGACAATTACTATACTTATTACTCTTATTATTATCAATCTAACTCATATTATTAGCCATATTATGCTTATATGATCGATAGAACGACAATTACTATACTTATTACACTCACTGTTATCAATCTAACTCATATTATTAACCATATTATGCAAATTTGATCGATAGAACGACAATCACTATACTTATTACTCTTATTATTATCAACCTAACTCATATTATTAGCCATATTATGCTTAAATGATCGATAGAACAACAATTACTATACTTATTACTCTTATTATTATAAATCTAACTCATATTATTAGCCATATTATGCTTATATGATCGATAGAACGACAATTACTATACTTATTACTCTTATTATTATGAATCTAACTCATATTATTAACCATATTATGCAGATATGATCGATAGAACAACAATTACTATACATATTACTCTTATTATTATAAATCTAACTCATATTATTAGCCATATTATGCTTATATGATCGATAGAACGACAATTACTATACTTATTACTCTTATTATTATGAATCTAACTCATATTATTAACCATATTATGCAGATATGATCGATAGAACTACAATTACTATACTCATTACTCTTATTATTATTAATCTAACTGATATTATTAGCCATATTATGCTTATATGATCGATAGGACGACAATTACTATACTTATTACTCTTATTATCATCAATCTAACTCATATTATTAGCCATATTATGCTTATATGATCGATAGGACGACAATTACTATACTTATTACTCTTATTATTATCAACCTAACTCATACTATTAGCCATATTATGCTTATATTATCGATATAACGACAATTACTATACTTATTACTGTTATTATTATCAATCTAACTCATATTATTAGCCATATTATGCTTATATGAACGACAGAACGACAATTACTGTACTTATTACTCTTATCATTATCAATCTAAGTCATATTATTAGCCGTATTATGCTTATATGATCGATAGAACGACAATTACTATACTTATTACTCTTATTATTATCAATCTAACTCATATTATTAGCCATATTATGCTTAAATGATCGATAGAACGACAATTACTATACTTATTACACTCACTGTTATCAATATAACTCATATTATTAACCATATTATGCAAATTTGATCGATAGAACGACAATCACTATACTTATTACTCTTATTATTATCAACCTAACTCATATTATTAGCCATATTATGCTTAAATGATCGATAGAACAACAATTACTATACTTATTGCTCTTATTATTATATATCTAACTCATATTATTAGCCATATTATGCTTATATGATCGATAGAACGACAATTACTATACTTATTACTCTTATTATTATGAATCTAACTCATATTATTAACCATATTATGCAGATATGATCGATAGAACTACAATTACTATACTCATTACTCTTATTATTATTAATCTAACTGATATTATTAGCCATATTATGCTTATATGATCGATAGAACGACAATTACTATACTTATTACTCTTATTATCATCAATCTAACTCATATTATTAGCCATATTATGCTTATATGAACGACAGAACGACAATTACTGTACTTATTACTCTTATCGTTATCAATCTAAGTCATATTATTAGCCGTATTATGCTTATATGATCGATAGAACGACAATTACTATACTTATTACTCTTATTATTATCAACCTAACTCATATTATTAGCCATATTATGCTTATATGATCGATAGAACGACAATCACTATACTTATTACTCTTATTATTATCAACCTAACTCATACTATTAGCCATATTATGCTTATATTATCGATATAACGACAATTACTATACTTATTACTGTTATTATTATCAATCTAACTCATATTATTAGCCATATTATGCCTATATGAACGACAGAACGACAATTACTGTACTTATTACTCTTATCGTTATCAATCTAAGTCATATTATTAGCCGTATTATGCTTATATGATCGATAGAACGACAATTACTATACTTATTACTCTTATTATTATCAACCTAACTCATATTATTAGCCATATTCTGCTTATATGATCGATAGAACGACAATCACTATACTTATTACTCTTATTATTATCAACCTAACTCATATTATTAGCCATATTATGCTTATATTATCGATATAACGACAATTACTATACTTATTACTGTTATTATTATCAATCTAACTCATATTATTAGCCATATTATGCTTATATGAACGACAGAACGACAATTACTGTACTTATTACTCTTATCATTATCAATCTAAGTCATATTATTAGCCATATTATGCTTATATGATCGATAGAACGACAATTACTATACTTATTACTCTTGTTATTATCAATCTAACTCATATTATTAGCCATATTATGCTTAAATGTTCGATAGAACGACAATTACTATACTTATTACTCTTATTATTATCAATCTAACACATATTATTAGCCATATTATGCTTATATGATCGATAGAACGGCAATTACTATACTTATTACTCTTATTATTATCAATCTAACTCATATTATTAGCCATATTATGCTTATATGATCGATAGAACGAGAATAACTATACTCACTACTCTTAGTATTATCAATCTAACTCATATTATTAGCCATATTATGCTTATATTATCGATAGAACGACAATTACTATACTTATTACTCTTATTATTATCAATCTAACTCATATTATTAGCCATATTATGCTTAAATGATCGATAGAACGACAATTACTATACTTATTACACTCACTGTTATCAATATAACTCATATTATTAACCATATTATGCAAATTTGATCGATAGAACGACAATCACTATACTTATTACTCTTATTATTATCAACCTAACTCATATTATTAGCCATATTATGCTTAAATGATCGATAGAACAACAATTACTATACTTATTGCTCTTATTATTATATATCTAACTCATATTATTAGCCATATTATGCTTATATGATCGATAGAACGACAATTACTATACTTATTACTCTTATTATTATGAATCTAACTCATATTATTAACCATATTATGCAGATATGATCGATAGAACTACAATTACTATACTCATTACTCTTATATTATTAATCTAACTGATATTAATTAAGCCATATTATGCTTATATGATCGATAGAACGACAATTACTATACTTATTACTCTTATTATCATCAATCTAACTCATATTATTAGCCATATTATGCTTATATGATCGATAGAACGACAAATACTATACTTATTACTCTTATTATTATCAATCTAACTCATACTATTAACCATATTATGCTAATATGATCGATAGAACTACAATTACTATACTCATTACTCTTATTATTATCAATCCAACTCATGTTATTACCCATATTATGCTTATATGATCGATAGAACGACAATCACTATACTTATTACTCTTATTATTATCAACCTAACTCATATTATTAGCCATATTATGGTTATATTATCGATAGAACGACAATTACTATACTTATTACTCTTATTATTATCAACCTAACTCATATTATTAGCCATATTATGCTTATATGATCGATAGAACGACAATCACTATACTTATTACTCTTATTATTATCAACCTAACTCATATTATTAGCCATATTATGCTTATATTATCGATATAACGACAATTACTATACTTATTACTGTTATTATTATCAATCTAACTCATATTATTAGCCATATTATGCTTATATGAACGACAGAACGACAATTACTGTACTTATTACTCTTATCATTATCAATCTAAGTCATATTATTAGCCATATTATGCTTATATGATCGATAGAACGACAATTACTATACTGATTACTATTATTATTATCAATCTAACTCATATTATTAGCCATATTATGCTTAAATGATCGATAGAACGACAATTACTATACTTATTACTCTTATTATTATCAATCTAACTCATATTATTAGCCATATTATGCTTATATGATCGATAGAACGGCAATTACTATACTTATTACTCTTATTATTATCAATCTAACTCATATTATTAGCCATATTATGCTTATATGATCGATAGAACGAGAATTACTATACTCACTACTCTTAGTATTATCAATCTAACTCATATTATTAGCCATATTATGCTTATATTATCGATAGAACGACAATTACTATACTTATTACTGTTATTATTATCAATCTAACTCATATTATTAGCCATATTATGCTTAAATGATCGATAGAACGACAATTACTATACTTATTACTCTTATTATTATCAACCTAACTCATATTATTAGCCATATTATGCTTAAATGATCGATAGAACAACAATTACTATACTTATTACTCTTATTATTATAAATCTAACTCATATTATTAGCCATATTATGCTTATATGATGGATAGAACGACAATTACTATACTTATTACTCTTATTATTATGAATCTAACTCATATTATTAACCATATTATGCAGATATGATCGATAGAACTACAATTACTATACTCATTACTCTTATTATTATTAATCTAACTGATATTATTAGCCATATTATGCTTATATGATCGATAGGACGACAATTACTATACTTATTACTGTTATTATTATCAATCTAACTCATATTATTAGCCATATTATGCTTATATGATCGATAGAACGACAAATACTATACTTATTACTCTTATTATTATCAATCTAACTCATATTATTAACCATATTATGCTAATATGATCGATAGAACTACAATTACTATACTCATTACTCTTATTATTATCAATCCAACTCATGTTACTACCCATATTATGCTTATATGATCGATAGAACGACAATCACTATACTTATTACTCTTATTATTATCAACCTAACTCATACTATTAGCCATATTATGCTTAAATGATCGATAGAACGACAATTACTGTACTTATTACACTCACTGTTATCAATCTAACTCATATTATTAACCATATTATGCAAATTTGATGGATAGAACGACAATCACTATACTTATTACTCTTATTATTATCAACCTAACTCATATTATTAGCCATATTATGCTTAAATGATCGATAGAACGACAATCACTATACTTATTACTCTTATTATTATCAACCTAACTCATATTATTAGCCATATTATGCTTATATTATCGATAGAACGACAATTACTATACTTATTACTGTTAATATTATCAATCTAACGCATATTATTAGCCATATTATGCTTATATGATCGACAGAACGACAATCACTATACTTATTATACTCACTGTTATCAATAAAACTCATATTATTAACCATATTATGCAAATTTGATCGATAGAACGACAATCACTCTACTTATTACTCTTATTATTATCAACCTAACTCATATTATTAGCCATATTATGCTTATATGATCGATAGAACGACAATCACTATACTTATTACTCTTATTATTATCAACCTAACTCATACTATTAGCCATATTATGCTTATATTATCGATATAACGACAATTACTATACTTATTACTGTTATTATTATCAATCTAACTCATATTATTAGCCATATTATGCTTATATGAACGACAGAACGACAATTACTGTACTTATTACTCTTATCGTTATCAATCTAAGTCATATTATTAGCCGTATTATGCTTATATGATCGATAGAACGACAATTACTATACTTATTACTCTTATTATTATCAACCTAACTCATATTATTAGCCATATTATGCTTATATGATCGATAGAACGACAATCACTATACTTATTACTCTTATTATTATCAACCTAACTCATACTATTAGCCATATTATGCTTATATTATCGATATAACGACAATTACTATACTTATTACTGTTATTATTATCAATCTAACTCATATTATTAGCCATATTATGCCTATATGAACGACAGAACGACAATTACTGTACTTATTACTCTTATCGTTATCAATCTAAGTCATATTATTAGCCGTATTATGCTTATATGATCGATAGAACGACAATTACTATACTTATTACTCTTATTATTATCAACCTAACTCATATTATTAGCCATATTCTGCTTATATGATCGATAGAACGACAATCACTATACTTATTACTCTTATTATTATCAACCTAACTCATATTATTAGCCATATTATGCTTATATTATCGATATAACGACAATTACTATACTTATTACTGTTATTATTATCAATCTAACTCATATTATTAGCCATATTATGCTTATATGAACGACAGAACGACAATTACTGTACTTATTACTCTTATCATTATCAATCTAAGTCATATTATTAGCCATATTATGCTTATATGATCGATAGAACGACAATTACTATACTTATTACTCTTGTTATTATCAATCTAACTCATATTATTAGCCATATTATGCTTAAATGTTCGATAGAACGACAATTACTATACTTATTACTCTTATTATTATCAATCTAACACATATTATTAGCCATATTATGCTTATATGATCGATAGAACGGCAATTACTATACTTATTACTCTTATTATTATCAATCTAACTCATATTATTAACCATATTATGCAGACATGATCGATAGCACGACATTTACTATACCTATCACTCTTATTATTATCAACCTAACACATATTATTAGCCATATTATGCTTATATGATCGATAGAACGACAATTACTATACTTATTACTGTTATTATTATCAATCTAACTCATATTATTAGCCATATTATGCTTAAATGATCGATAGAACGACAATTACTATACTTATTACTCTTATTATTATCAATCTAACTCATATTATTAGCCATATTATGCTTATATGATCGATAGAACGGCAATTACTATACTTATTACTCTTATTATTATCAATCTAACTCATATTATTAGCCATATTATGCTTATATGATCGATAGAACGAGAATTACTATACTCACTACTCTTAGTATTATCAATCTAACTCATATTATTAGCCATATTATGCTTGTATTATCGATAGAACGACAATTACTATACTTATTACTGTTATTATTATCAATCTAACTCATATTATTAGCCATATTATGCTTATGATCGATAGAACGACAATTACTATACTTATTACTCTTATTATTATCAATCTAACTCATATTATTAGCCATATTATGCTTATATGATCGATAGAACGACAATTACTATACTTATTACACTCACTGTTATCAATCTAACTCATATTATTAACCATATTATGCAAATTTGATCGATAGAACGACAATCACTATACTTATTACTCTTATTATTATAAATCTAACTCATATTATTAGCCATATTATGCTTATATGATCGATAGAACGACAATTACTATACTTATTACTCTTATTATTATGAATCTAACTCATATTATTAACCATATTATGCAGATATGATCGATAGAACAACAATTACTATACATATTACTCTTATTATTATAAATCTAACTCATATTATTAGCCATATTATGCTTATATGATCGATAGAACGACAATTACTATACTTATTACTCTTATTATTATGAATCTAACTCATATTATTAACCATATTATGCAGATATGATCGATAGAACTACAATTACTATACTCATTACTCTTATTATTATTAATCTAACTGATATTATTAGCCATATTATGCTTATATGATCGATAGGACGACAATTACTATACTTATTACTCTTATTATCATCAATCTAACTCATATTATTAGCCATATTATGCTTATATGATCGATAGGACGACAATTACTATACTTATTACTCTTATTATTATCAACCTAACTCATACTATTAGCCATATTATGCTTATATTATCGATATAACGACAATTACTATACTTATTACTGTTATTATTATCAATCTAACTCATATTATTAGCCATATTATGCTTATATGAACGACAGAACGACAATTACTGTACTTATTACTCTTATCATTATCAATCTAAGTCATATTATTAGCCGTATTATGCTTATATGATCGATAGAACGACAATTACTATACTTATTACTCTTATTATTATCAATCTAACTCATATTATTAGCCATATTATGCTTAAATGATCGATAGAACGACAATTACTAGACTTATTACACTCACTGTTATCAATCTAACTCATATTATTAACCATATTATGCAAATTTGATCGATAGAACGACAATCACTATACTTATTACTCTTATTATTATCAACCTAACTCATATTATTAGCCATATTATGCTTAAATGATCGATAGAACAACAATTACTATACTTATTGCTCTTATTATTATAAATCTAACTCATATTATTAGCCATATTATGCTTATATGATCGATAGAACGACAATTACTATACTTATTACTCTTATTATTATGAATCTAACTCATATTATTAACCATATTATGCAGATATGATCGGTAGAACTACAATTACTATACTCATTACTCTTATTATTATTAATCTAACTGATATTATTAGCCATATTATGCTTATATGATCGATAGAACGACAATTACTATACTTATTACTCTTATTATCATCAATCTAACTCATATTATTAGCCATATTATGCTTATATGATCGATAGAACGACAAATACTATACTTATTACACTTATTATTATCAATCTAACTCATATTATTAACCATATTATGCTAATATGATCGATAGAACTACAATTACTATACTCATTACTCTTATTATTATCAATCCAACTCATGTTATTACCCATATTATGCTTATATGATCGATAGAACGACAATCACTATACTTATTACTCTTATTATTATCAACCTAACTCATATTATTAGCCATATTATGCTTATATTATCGATAGAACGACAATTACTATACTTATTACTGTTAATATTATTAATCTAATGCATATTATTAGCCATATTATGCTTATATGATCGACAGAACGACAATTACTATACTTATTACACCCACTGTTATCAATAAAACTCATATTATTAACCATATTATGCAAATTTGATCGATAGAACGACAATCATTCTACTTATTACTCTTATTATTATCAACCTAACTCATATTATTAGCTATATTATGCTTATATGATCGATAGAACGACAATCACTATACTTATTACTCTTATTATTATCAACCTAACTCATACTATTAGCCATATTATGCTTATATTATCGATATAACGACAATTACTATACTTATTACTGTTATTATTATCAATCTAACTCATATTATTAGCCATATTATGCTTATATGAACGACAGAACGAGAATTACTGTACTTATTACTCTTATCGTTATCAATCTAAGTCATATTATTAGCCGTATTATGCTTATATGATCGATAGAACGACAATTACTATACTTATTACTCTTATTATTATCAACCTAACTCATATTATTAGCCATATTATGCTTATATGATCGATAGAACGACAATCACTATACTTATTACTCTTATTATTATCAACCTAACTCATATTATTAGCCATATTATGCTTATATTATCGATATAACGACAATTACTATACTTATTACTGTTATTATTATCAATCTAACTCATATTATTAGCCATATTATGCTTATATGAACGACAGAACGACAATTACTGTACTTATTACTCTTATCATTATCAATCTAAGTCATATTATTAGCCATATTATGCTTATATGATCGATAGAACGACAATTACTATACTGATTACTATTATTATTATCAATCTAACTCATATTATTAGCCATATTATGCTTAAATGATCGATAGAACGACAATTACTATACTTATTACTCTTATTATTATCAATCTAACTCATATTATTAGCCATATTATGCTTATATGATCGATAGAACGGCAATTACTATACTTATTACTCTTATTATTATCAATCTAACTCATATTATTAGCCATATTATGCTTATATGATCGATAGAACGAGAATTACTATACTCACTACTCTTAGTATTATCAATCTAACTCATATTATTAGCCATATTATGCTTATATTATCGATAGAACGACAATTACTATACTTATTACTGTTATTATTATCAATCTAACTCATATTATTAGCCATATTATGCTTAAATGATCGATAGAACGACAATTACTATACTTATTACTCTTATTATTATCAACCTAACTCATATTATTAGCCATATTATGCTTAAATGATCGATAGAACAACAATTACTATACTTATTACTCTTATTATTATAAATCTAACTCATATTATTAGCCATATTATGCTTATATGATGGATAGAACGACAATTACTATACTTATTACTCTTATTATTATGAATCTAACTCATATTATTAACCATATTATGCAGATATGATCGATAGAACTACAATTACTATACTCATTACTCTTATTATTATTAATCTAACTGATATTATTAGCCATATTATGCTTATATGATCGATAGGACGACAATTACTATACTTATTACTGTTATAATTATCAATCTAACTCATATTATTAGCCATATTATGCTTATATGATCGATAGAACGACAAATACTATACTTATTACTCTTATTATTATCAATCTAACTCATATTATTAACCATATTATGCTAATATGATCGATAGAACTACAATTACTATACTCATTACTCTTATTATTATCAATCCAACTCATGTTATTACCCATATTATGCTTATATGATCGATAGAACGACAATCACTATACTTATTACTCTTATTATTATCAACCTAACTCATACTATTAGCCATATTATGCTTAAATGATCGATAGAACGACAATTACTGTACTTATTACACTCACTGTTATCAATCTAACTCATATTATTAACCATATTATGCAAATTTGATGGATAGAACGACAATCACTATACTTATTACTCTTATTATTATCAACCTAACTCATATTATTAGCCATATTATGCTTAAATGATCGATAGAACGACAATCACTATACTTATTACTCTTATTATTATCAACCTAACTCATATTATTAGCCATATTATGCTTATATTATCGATAGAACGACAATTACTATACTTATTACTGTTAATATTATCAATCTAACGCATATTATTAGCCATATTATGCTTATATGATCGACAGAACGACAATCACTATACTTATTATACTCACTGTTATCAATAAAACTCATATTATTAACCATATTATGCAAATTTGATCGATAGAACGACAATCACTCTACTTATTACTCTTATTATTATCAACCTAACTCATATTATTAGCCATATTATGCTTATATGATCGATAGAACGACAATCACTATACTTATTACTCTTATTATTATCAACCTAACTCATACTATTAGCCATATTATGCTTATATTATCGATATAACGACAATTACTATACTTATTACTGTTATTATTATCAATCTAACTCATATTATTAGCCATATTATGCTTATATGAACGACAGAACGACAATTACTGTACTTATTACTCTTATCGTTATCAATCTAAGTCATATTATTAGCCGTATTATGCTTATATGATCGATAGAACGACAATTACTATACTTATTACTCTTATTATTATCAACCTAACTCATATTATTAGCCATATTATGCTTATATGATCGATAGAACGACAATCACTATACTTATTACTCTTATTATTATCAACCTAACTCATACTATTAGCCATATTATGCTTATATTATCGATATAACGACAATTACTATACTTATTACTGTTATTATTATCAATCTAACTCATATTATTAGCCATATTATGCCTATATGAACGACAGAACGACAATTACTGTACTTATTACTCTTATCGTTATCAATCTAAGTCATATTATTAGCCGTATTATGCTTATATGATCGATAGAACGACAATTACTATACTTATTACTCTTATTATTATCAACCTAACTCATATTATTAGCCATATTCTGCTTATATGATCGATAGAACGACAATCACTATACTTATTACTCTTATTATTATCAACCTAACTCATATTATTAGCCATATTATGCTTATATTATCGATATAACGACAATTACTATACTTATTACTGTTATTATTATCAATCTAACTCATATTATTAGCCATATTATGCTTATATGAACGACAGAACGACAATTACTGTACTTATTACTCTTATCATTATCAATCTAAGTCATATTATTAGCCATATTATGCTTATATGATCGATAGAACGACAATTACTATACTTATTACTCTTGTTATTATCAATCTAACTCATATTATTAGCCATATTATGCTTAAATGTTCGATAGAACGACAATTACTATACTTATTACTCTTATTATTATCAATCTAACACATATTATTAGCCATATTATGCTTATATGATCGATAGAACGGCAATTACTATACTTATTACTCTTATTATTATCAATCTAACTCATATTATTAGCCATATTATGCTTATATGATCGATAGAACGAGAATAACTATACTCACTACTCTTAGTATTATCAATCTAACTCATATTATTAGCCATATTATGCTTATATTATCGATAGAACGACAATTACTATACTTATTACTCTTATTATTATCAATCTAACTCATATTATTAGCCATATTATGCTTAAATGATCGATAGAACGACAATTACTATACTTATTACACTCACTGTTATCAATATAACTCATATTATTAACCATATTATGCAAATTTGATCGATAGAACGACAATCACTATACTTATTACTCTTATTATTATCAACCTAACTCATATTATTAGCCATATTATGCTTAAATGATCGATAGAACAACAATTACTATACTTATTGCTCTTATTATTATATATCTAACTCATATTATTAGCCATATTATGCTTATATGATCGATAGAACGACAATTACTATACTTATTACTCTTATTATTATGAATCTAACTCATATTATTAACCATATTATGCAGATATGATCGATAGAACTACAATTACTATACTCATTACTCTTATTATTATTAATCTAACTGATATTATTAGCCATATTATGCTTATATGATCGATAGAACGACAATTACTATACTTATTACTCTTATTATCATCAATCTAACTCATATTATTAGCCATATTATGCTTATATGATCGATAGAACGACAAATACTATACTTATTACTCTTATTATTATCAATCTAACTCATACTATTAACCATATTATGCTAATATGATCGATAGAACTACAATTACTATACTCATTACTCTTATTATTATCAATCCAACTCATGTTATTACCCATATTATGCTTATATGATCGATAGAACGACAATCACTATACTTATTACTCTTATTATTATCAACCTAACTCATATTATTAGCCATATTATGGTTATATTATCGATAGAACGACAATTACTATACTTATTACTCTTATTATTATCAACCTAACTCATATTATTAGCCATATTATGCTTATATGATCGATAGAACGACAATCACTATACTTATTACTCTTATTATTATCAACCTAACTCATATTATTAGCCATATTATGCTTATATTATCGATATAACGACAATTACTATACTTATTACTGTTATTATTATCAATCTAACTCATATTATTAGCCATATTATGCTTATATGAACGACAGAACGACAATTACTGTACTTATTACTCTTATCATTATCAATCTAAGTCATATTATTAGCCATATTATGCTTATATGATCGATAGAACGACAATTACTATACTGATTACTATTATTATTATCAATCTAACTCATATTATTAGCCATATTATGCTTAAATGATCGATAGAACGACAATTACTATACTTATTACTCTTATTATTATCAATCTAACTCATATTATTAGCCATATTATGCTTATATGATCGATAGAACGGCAATTACTATACTTATTACTCTTATTATTATCAATCTAACTCATATTATTAGCCATATTATGCTTATATGATCGATAGAACGAGAATTACTATACTCACTACTCTTAGTATTATCAATCTAACTCATATTATTAGCCATATTATGCTTATATTATCGATAGAACGACAATTACTATACTTATTACTGTTATTATTATCAATCTAACTCATATTATTAGCCATATTATGCTTAAATGATCGATAGAACGACAATTACTATACTTATTACTCTTATTATTATCAACCTAACTCATATTATTAGCCATATTATGCTTAAATGATCGATAGAACAACAATTACTATACTTATTACTCTTATTATTATAAATCTAACTCATATTATTAGCCATATTATGCTTATATGATGGATAGAACGACAATTACTATACTTATTACTCTTATTATTATGAATCTAACTCATATTATTAACCATATTATGCAGATATGATCGATAGAACTACAATTACTATACTCATTACTCTTATTATTATTAATCTAACTGATATTATTAGCCATATTATGCTTATATGATCGATAGGACGACAATTACTATACTTATTACTGTTATTATTATCAATCTAACTCATATTATTAGCCATATTATGCTTATATGATCGATAGAACGACAAATACTATACTTATTACTCTTATTATTATCAATCTAACTCATATTATTAACCATATTATGCTAATATGATCGATAGAACTACAATTACTATACTCATTACTCTTATTATTATCAATCCAACTCATGTTATTACCCATATTATGCTTATATGATCGATAGAACGACAATCACTATACTTATTACTCTTATTATTATCAACCTAACTCATACTATTAGCCATATTATGCTTAAATGATCGATAGAACGACAATTACTGTACTTATTACACTCACTGTTATCAATCTAACTCATATTATTAACCATATTATGCAAATTTGATGGATAGAACGACAATCACTATACTTATTACTCTTATTATTATCAACCTAACTCATATTATTAGCCATATTATGCTTAAATGATCGATAGAACGACAATCACTATACTTATTACTCTTATTATTATCAACCTAACTCATATTATTAGCCATATTATGCTTATATTATCGATAGAACGACAATTACTATACTTATTACTGTTAATATTATCAATCTAACGCATATTATTAGCCATATTATGCTTATATGATCGACAGAACGACAATCACTATACTTATTATACTCACTGTTATCAATAAAACTCATATTATTAACCATATTATGCAAATTTGATCGATAGAACGACAATCACTCTACTTATTACTCTTATTATTATCAACCTAACTCATATTATTAGCCATATTATGCTTATATGATCGATAGAACGACAATCACTATACTTATTACTCTTATTATTATCAACCTAACTCATACTATTAGCCATATTATGCTTATATTATCGATATAACGACAATTACTATACTTATTACTGTTATTATTATCAATCTAACTCATATTATTAGCCATATTATGCTTATATGAACGACAGAACGACAATTACTGTACTTATTACTCTTATCGTTATCAATCTAAGTCATATTATTAGCCGTATTATGCTTATATGATCGATAGAACGACAATTACTATACTTATTACTCTTATTATTATCAACCTAACTCATATTATTAGCCATATTATGCTTATATGATCGATAGAACGACAATCACTATACTTATTACTCTTATTATTATCAACCTAACTCATACTATTAGCCATATTATGCTTATATTATCGATATAACGACAATTACTATACTTATTACTGTTATTATTATCAATCTAACTCATATTATTAGCCATATTATGCCTATATGAACGACAGAACGACAATTACTGTACTTATTACTCTTATCGTTATCAATCTAAGTCATATTATTAGCCGTATTATGCTTATATGATCGATAGAACGACAATTACTATACTTATTACTCTTATTATTATCAACCTAACTCATATTATTAGCCATATTCTGCTTATATGATCGATAGAACGACAATCACTATACTTATTACTCTTATTATTATCAACCTAACTCATATTATTAGCCATATTATGCTTATATTATCGATATAACGACAATTACTATACTTATTACTGTTATTATTATCAATCTAACTCATATTATTAGCCATATTATGCTTATATGAACGACAGAACGACAATTACTGTACTTATTACTCTTATCATTATCAATCTAAGTCATATTATTAGCCATATTATGCTTATATGATCGATAGAACGACAATTACTATACTTATTACTCTTGTTATTATCAATCTAACTCATATTATTAGCCATATTATGCTTAAATGTTCGATAGAACGACAATTACTATACTTATTACTCTTATTATTATCAATCTAACACATATTATTAGCCATATTATGCTTATATGATCGATAGAACGGCAATTACTATACTTATTACTCTTATTATTATCAATCTAACTCATATTATTAGCCATATTATGCTTATATGATCGATAGAACGAGAATAACTATACTCACTACTCTTAGTATTATCAATCTAACTCATATTATTAGCCATATTATGCTTATATTATCGATAGAACGACAATTACTATACTTATTACTCTTATTATTATCAATCTAACTCATATTATTAGCCATATTATGCTTAAATGATCGATAGAACGACAATTACTATACTTATTACACTCACTGTTATCAATATAACTCATATTATTAACCATATTATGCAAATTTGATCGATAGAACGACAATCACTATACTTATTACTCTTATTATTATCAACCTAACTCATATTATTAGCCATATTATGCTTAAATGATCGATAGAACAACAATTACTATACTTATTGCTCTTATTATTATATATCTAACTCATATTATTAGCCATATTATGCTTATATGATCGATAGAACGACAATTACTATACTTATTACTCTTATTATTATGAATCTAACTCATATTATTAACCATATTATGCAGATATGATCGATAGAACTACAATTACTATACTCATTACTCTTATTATTATTAATCTAACTGATATTATTAGCCATATTATGCTTATATGATCGATAGAACGACAATTACTATACTTATTACTCTTATTATCATCAATCTAACTCATATTATTAGCCATATTATGCTTATATGATCGATAGAACGACAAATACTATACTTATTACTCTTATTATTATCAATCTAACTCATACTATTAACCATATTATGCTAATATGATCGATAGAACTACAATTACTATACTCATTACTCTTATTATTATCAATCCAACTCATGTTATTACCCATATTATGCTTATATGATCGATAGAACGACAATCACTATACTTATTACTCTTATTATTATCAACCTAACTCATATTATTAGCCATATTATGGTTATATTATCGATAGAACGACAATTACTATACTTATTACTGTTAATATTATCAATCTAACGCATATTATTAGCCATATTATGCTTATATGATCGTCAGAACGACAATTACTATACTTATTACACTCACTGTTATCAATAAAACTCATATTATTAACCATATTATGCAAATTTGTTGGATAGAACGACAGTCACTCTACTTATTACTCTTAGTATTATCAACCTAACTCATATTATTAGCCATATTATGCTTAAATGATCGATAGAACAACAATTACTATACTTATTACTCTTATTATTATCAACCTAACTCATATTATTAGCCATATTATGCTTATATGAACGTCAGAACGACAATTACTGTACTTATTACTCTTATCATTATCAATCTAAGTCATATTATTAGCCGTATTATGCTTATATGATCGATAGAACGACAATTACTATACTTATTACTCTTATTATTATCAATCTAACTCATATTATTAGCCATATTATGCTTAAATGATCGATAGAACGACAATTACTATACTTATTACACTCACTGTTATCAATCTAACTCATATTATTAACCATATTATGCAAATTTGATCGATAGAACGACAATCACTATACTTATTACTCTTATCATTATCAACCTAACTCATATTATTAGCCATATTATGCTTAAATTATCGATAGAACAACAATTACTATACTTATTGCTCTTATTATTATAAATCTAACTCATATTATTAGCCATATTATGCTTATATGATCGATAGAACGACAATTACTCTACTTATTACTCTTATTATTATGAATCTAACTCATATTATTAACCATATTATGCAGATATGATCGATAGAACTACAATTACTATACTCATTACTCTTATTATTATTAATCTAACTGATATTATTAGCCATATTATGCTTATATGATCGATAGAACGACAATTACTATACTTATTACTCTTATAATCATCAATCTAACTCATATTATTAGCCATATTATGCTTATATGATCGATAGAACGACAAATACTATACTTATTACTCTTATTATTATCAATCTAACTCATATTATTAACCATATTATGCTAATATGATCGATAGAACTACAATTACTATACTCATTACTCTTATTATTATCAATCCAACTCATGTTATTACCCATATTATGCTTATATGATCGATAGAACGACAATCACTATACTTATTACTCTTATTATTATCAACCTAACTCATATTATTAGCCATATTATGCTTATATTATCGATAGAACGACAATTACTATACTTATTACTGTTAATATTATCAATCTAACGCATATTATTAGCCATATTATGCTTATATGATCGACAGAACGACAATTACTATACTTATTACACTCACTATTATCAATAAAACTCATATTTTTAACCATATTATGCAAATTTGATCGATAGAACGACAATCACTCTACTTATTACTCTTATTATTATCAACCTAACTCATATAATTAGCCATATTATGCTTATATGATCGATAGAACGACAATCACTATACTTATTACTCTTATTATTATCAACCTAGCTCATACTATTAGCCATATTATGCTTATATTATCGATATAACGACAATTACTATACTTATTACTGTTTTTATTATCAATCTAACTCATATTATTAGCCATATTATGCTTATATGAACGACAGAACGACAATTACTGTACTTATTACTCTTATCGTTATCAATCTAAGTCATATTATTAGCCGTATTATGCTTATATGATCGATAGAACGACAATTACTATACTTATTACTCTTATTATTATCAACCTAACTCATATTATTAGCCATATTATGCTTATATGATCGATAGAACGACAATCACTATACTTATTACTCTTATTATTATCAACCTAACTCATATTATTAGCCATATTATGCTTATATTATCGATATAACGACAATTACTATACTTATTACTGTTATTATTATCAATCTAACTCATATTATTAGCCATATTATGCTTATATGAACGACAGAACGACAATTACTGTACTTATTACTCTTATTATTATAAATCTAACTCATATTATTAGCCATATTATGCTTATATGATCGATAGAACGACAATTACTATACTTATTACTCTTATTATTATGAATCTAACTCATATTATTAACCATATTATGCAGATATGATCGATAGAACTACAATTACTATACTCATTACTCTTATTATTATTAATCTAACTGATATTATTAGCCATATTATGCTTATATGATCGATAGAACGACAATTACTATACTTATTACTCTTATTATCATCAATCTAACTCATATTATTAGCCATATTATGCTTATATGATCGATAGAACGACAAATACTATACTTATTACTGTTATTATTATCAATCTAACTCATATTATTAGCCATATTATGCTTATATGAACGACAGAACGACAATTACTGTACTTATTACTCTTATCGTTATCAATCTAAGTCATATTATTAGCCGTATTATGCTTATATGATCGATAGAACGACAATTACTATACTTATTACTCTTATTATTATCAACCTAACTCATATTATTAGCCATATTATGCTTATATGATCGATAGAACGACAATCACTATACTTATTACTCTTATTATTATCAACCTAACTCATATTATTAGCCATATTATGCTTATATTATCGATATAACGACAATTACTATACTTATTACTGTTATTATTATCAATCTAACTCATATTATTAGCCATATTATGCTTATATGAACGACAGAACGACAATTACTGTACTTATTACTCTTATTATTATAAATCTAACTCATATTATTAGCCATATTATGCTTATATGATCGATAGAACGACAATTACTATACTTATTACTCTTATTATTATGAATCTAACTCATATTATTAACCATATTATGCAGATATGATCGATAGAACTACAATTACTATACTCATTACTCTTATTATTATTAATCTAACTGATATTATTAGCCATATTATGCTTATATGATCGATAGAACGGCAATTACTATACTTATTACTCTTATTATCATCAATCTAACTCATATTATTAGCCATATTATGCTTATATGATCGATAGAACGACAAATACTATACTTATTACTGTTATTATTATCAATCTAACTCATATTATTAGCCATATTATGCTTATATGAACGACAGAACGACAATTACTGTACTTATTACTCTTATCGTTATCAATCTAAGTCATATTATTAGCCGTATTATGCTTATATGATCGATAGAACGACAATTACTATACTTATTACTCTTATTATTATCAACCTAACTCATATTATTAGCCATATTATGCTTATATGATCGATAGAACGACAATCACTATACTTATTACTCTTATTATTATCAACCTAACTCATATTATTAGCCATATTATGCTTATATTATCGATATAACGACAATTACTATACTTATTACTGTTATTATTATCAATCTAACTCATATTATTAGCCATATTATGCTTATATGAACGACAGAACGACAATTACTGTACTTATTACTCTTATCATTATCAATCTAAGTCATATTATTAGCCATATTATGCTTATATGATCGATAGAACGGCAATTGCTATACTTATTACTCTTATTATTATCAATCTAACTCATATTATTAGCCATATTATGCTTAAATGATCGATAGAACGACAATTACTATACTTATTACTCTTATTATTATCAATCTAACTCATATTATTAGCCATATTATGCTTATATGATCGATAGAACGGCAATTACTATACTTATTACTCTTATTATTATCAATCTAACTCATATTATTAGCCATATTATGCTTATATGATCGATAGAACGAGAATTACTATACTCACTACTCTTAGTATTATCAATCTAACTCATGTTATTACCCATATTATGCTTATATGATCGATAGAACGACAATCACTATACTTATTACTCTTATTATTATCAACCTAACTCATATTATTAGCCATATTATGCTTATATTATCGATATAACGACAATTACTATACTTATTACTGTTATTATTATCAATCTAACTCATATTATTAGCCATATTATGCTTATATGAACGACAGAACGACAATTACTGTACTTATTACTCTTATTATTATAAATCTAACTCATATTATTAGCCATATTATGCTTATATGATCGATAGAACGACAATTACTATACTTATTACTCTTATTATTATGAATCTAACTCATATTATTAACCATATTATGCAGATATGATCGATAGAACTACAATTACTATACTCATTACTCTTATTATTATTAATCTAACTGATATTATTAGCCATATTATGCTTATATGATCGATAGAACGACAATTACTATACTTATTACTCTTATTATCATCAATCTAACTCATATTATTAGCCATATTATGCTTATATGATCGATAGAACGACAAATACTATACTTATTACTGTTATTATTATCAATCTAACTCATATTATTAGCCATATTATGCTTATATGAACGACAGAACGACAATTACTGTACTTATTACTCTTATCGTTATCAATCTAAGTCATATTATTAGCCGTATTATGCTTATATGATCGATAGAACGACAATTACTATACTTATTACTCTTATTATTATCAACCTAACTCATATTATTAGCCATATTATGCTTATATGATCGATAGAACGACAATCACTATACTTATTACTCTTATTATTATCAACCTAACTCATATTATTAGCCATATTATGCTTATATTATCGATATAACGACAATTACTATACTTATTACTGTTATTATTATCAATCTAACTCATATTATTAGCCATATTATGCTTATATGAACGACAGAACGACAATTACTGTACTTATTACTCTTATTATTATAAATCTAACTCATATTATTAGCCATATTATGCTTATATGATCGATAGAACGACAATTACTATACTTATTACTCTTATTATTATGAATCTAACTCATATTATTAACCATATTATGCAGATATGATCGATAGAACTACAATTACTATACTCATTACTCTTATTATTATTAATCTAACTGATATTATTAGCCATATTATGCTTATATGATCGATAGAACGGCAATTACTATACTTATTACTCTTATTATCATCAATCTAACTCATATTATTAGCCATATTATGCTTATATGATCGATAGAACGACAAATACTATACTTATTACTGTTATTATTATCAATCTAACTCATATTATTAGCCATATTATGCTTATATGAACGACAGAACGACAATTACTGTACTTATTACTCTTATCGTTATCAATCTAAGTCATATTATTAGCCGTATTATGCTTATATGATCGATAGAACGACAATTACTATACTTATTACTCTTATTATTATCAACCTAACTCATATTATTAGCCATATTATGCTTATATGATCGATAGAACGACAATCACTATACTTATTACTCTTATTATTATCAACCTAACTCATATTATTAGCCATATTATGCTTATATTATCGATATAACGACAATTACTATACTTATTACTGTTATTATTATCAATCTAACTCATATTATTAGCCATATTATGCTTATATGAACGACAGAACGACAATTACTGTACTTATTACTCTTATCATTATCAATCTAAGTCATATTATTAGCCATATTATGCTTATATGATCGATAGAACGGCAATTGCTATACTTATTACTCTTATTATTATCAATCTAACTCATATTATTAGCCATATTATGCTTAAATGATCGATAGAACGACAATTACTATACTTATTACTCTTATTATTATCAATCTAACTCATATTATTAGCCATATTATGCTTATATGATCGATAGAACGGCAATTACTATACTTATTACTCTTATTATTATCAATCTAACTCATATTATTAGCCATATTATGCTTATATGATCGATAGAACGAGAATTACTATACTCACTACTCTTAGTATTATCAATCTAACTCATGTTATTACCCATATTATGCTTATATGATCGATAGAACGACAATCACTATACTTATTACTCTTATTATTATCAACCTAACTCATATTATTAGCCATATTATGCTTATATTATCGATAGAACGACAATTACTATACATATTACTGTTAATATTATCAATCTAACGCATATTATTAGCCATATTATGCTTATATCATCGACAGAACGACAATTACTATACTTATTACACTCACTGTTATCAATAAAACTCATATTATTAACCATATTATGCAAATTTGATCGATAGAACGACAATCACTCTACTTATTACTCTTATTATTATCAACCTAACTCATATTATTAGCCATATTATGCTTATATGATCGATAGAACGACAATCACTATACTTATTACTCTTATTATTATCAACCTAACTCATACTATTAGCCCTATTATGCTTATATTATCGATATAACGACAATTACTATACTTATTACTGTTATTATTATCAATCTAACTCATATTATTAGCCATATTATGCTTATATGAACGACAGAACGACAATTACTGTACTTATTACTCTTATCGTTATCAATCTAAGTCATATTATTAGCCGTATTGTGCTTATATGATCGATAGAACGACAATTACTATACTTATTACTCTTATTATTATCAACCTAACTCATATTATTAGCCATATTATGCTTATATGATCGATAGAACGACAATCACTATACTTATTACTCTTATTATTATCAACCTAACTCACATTATTAGCCATATTATGCTTATATTATCGATATAACGACAATTACTATACTTATTACTGTTATTATTATCAATCTAACTCATATTATTAGCCATATTATACTTATATGAACGACAGAACGACAATTACTGTACTTATTACTCTTATCATTATCAATCTAAGTCATATTATTAGCCATATTATGCTTATATGATCGATAGAACGACAATTACTATACTTATTACTCTTATTATTATAAATCTAACTCATATTGCTAGCCATATTATGCTTATATGATCGATAGAACGACAATTACTATACTCACTACTCTTATTATTATCAATCTAACTCATATTATTAGCCATATTATGCTTATATGATCGATAGAACGACAATTACTGTACTTATTACTCTTATCATTATCGATCTAACTCATATTATTAGCCATATTATGCTTATATGATCGACAGAACGACAATTACTATACTTATTACTCTTATTATTATCAATCTAACTCATATTATTAACCATATTATGCAGACATGATCGATAGCACGACATTTTCTATACCTATTACTCTTATTATTATCAACCTAACACATATTATTGGCCATATTATGCTTATATGATCGATAGAACGACAATTACTATACTTATTATTCTTATTATTATCAATCTAACTCATATTATTAGCCATATTATGCTTATATGAACGACAGAACGACAATTACTGTACTTATTACTCTTATCATTATCAATCTAAGTCATATTATTAGCCATATTATGCTTATATGATCGATAGAACGACAATTGCTATACTTATTACTCTTATTATTATCAATCTAACTCATATTATTAGCCATATTATGCTTAAATGATCGATAGAACGACAATTACTATACTTATTACTCTTATTATTATCAATCTAACTCATATTATTAGCCATATTATGCTTATATGATCGATAGAACGGCAATTACTATACTTATTACTCTTATTATTATCAATCTAACTCATATTATTAGCCATATTATGCTTATATGATCGATAGAACGAGAATTACTATACTCACTACTCTTAGTATTATCAATCTAACTCATGTTATTACCCATATTATGCTTATATGATCGATAGAACGACAATCACTATACTTATTACTCTTATTATTATCAACCTAACTCATATTATTAGCCATATTATGCTTATATTATCGATAGAACGACAATTACTATACTTATTACTGTTAATATTATCAATCTAACGCATATTATTAGCCATATTATGCTTATATCATCGACAGAACGACAATTACTATACTTATTACACTCACTGTTATCAATAAAACTCATATTATTAACCATATTATGCAAATTTGATCGATAGAACGACAATCACTCTACTTATTACTCTTATTATTATCAACCTAACTCATACTATTAGCCATATTATGCTTATATTATCGATATAACGACAATTACTATACTTATTACTGTTATTATTATCAATCTAACTCATATTATTAGCCATATTATGCTTATATGAACGACAGAACGACAATTACTGTACTTATTACTCTTATCGTTATCAATCTAAGTCATATTATTAGCCGTATTATGCTTATATGATCGATAGAACGACAATTACTATACTTATTACTCTTATTATTATCAACCTAACTCATATTATTAGCCATATTATGCTTATATGATCGATAGAACGACAATCACTATACTTATTACTCTTATTATTATCAACCTAACTCATACTATTAGCCATATTATGCTTATATTATCGATATAACGACAATCACTCTACTTATTACTCTTATTATTATCAACCTAACTCATATTATTAGCCATATTATGCTTATATGATCGATAGAACGACAATTACTATACTTATTACTCTTATTATTATCAACCTAACTCATATTATTAGCCATATTATGCTTATATGATCGATAGAACGACAATCACTATACTTATTACTCTTATTATTATCAACCTAACTCATACTATTAGCCATATTATGCTTATATTATCGATATAACGACAATCACTCTACTTATTACTCTTATTATTATCAACCTAACTCATATTATTAGCCATATTATGCTTATATGATCGATAGAACGACAATCACTATACTTATTACTCTTATTATTATCAACCTAACTCATACTATTAGCCATATTATGCTTATATTATCGATATAACGACAATTACTATACTTATTACTGTTATTATTATCAATCTAACTCATATTATTAGCCATATTATGCTTATATGAACGACAGAACGACAATTACTGTACTTATTACTCTTATCGTTATCAATCTAAGTCATATTATTAGCCGTATTGTGCTTATATGATCGATAGAACGACAATTACTATACTTATTACTCTTATTATTATCAACCTAACTCATATTATTAGCCATATTATGCTTATATGATCGATAGAACGACAATCACTATACTTATTACTCTTATTATTATCAACCTAACTCACATTATTAGCCATATTATGCTTATATTATCGATATAACGACAATTACTATACTTATTACTGTTATTATTATCAATCTAACTCATATTATTAGCCATATTATACTTATATGAACGACAGAACGACAATTACTGTACTTATTACTCTTATCATTATCAATCTAAGTCATATTATTAGCCATATTATGCTTATATGATCGATAGAACGACAATTACTATACTTATTACTCTTATTATTATAAATCTAACTCATATTGCTAGCCATATTATGCTTATATGATCGATAGAACGACAATTACTATACTCACTACTCTTATTATTATCAATCTAACTCATATTATTAGCCATATTATGCTTATATGATCGATAGAACGACAATTACTGTACTTATTACTCTTATCATTATCGATCTAACTCATATTATTAGCCATATTATGCTTATATGATCGACAGAACGACAATTACTATACTTATTACTCTTATTATTATCAATCTAACTCATATTATTAACCATATTATGCAGACATGATCGATAGCACGACATTTTCTATACCTATTACTCTTATTATTATCAACCTAACACATATTATTGGCCATATTATGCTTATATGATCGATAGAACGACAATTACTATACTTATTATTCTTATTATTATCAATCTAACTCATATTATTAGCCATATTATGCTTATATGAACGACAGAACGACAATTACTGTACTTATTACTCTTATCATTATCAATCTAAGTCATATTATTAGCCATATTATGCTTATATGATCGATAGAACGACAATTGCTATACTTATTACTCTTATTATTATCAATCTAACTCATATTATTAGCCATATTATGCTTAAATGATCGATAGAACGACAATTACTATACTTATTACTCTTATTATTATCAATCTAACTCATATTATTAGCCATATTATGCTTATATGATCGATAGAACGGCAATTACTATACTTATTACTCTTATTATTATCAATCTAACTCATATTATTAGCCATATTATGCTTATATGATCGATAGAACGAGAATTACTATACTCACTACTCTTAGTATTATCAATCTAACTCATGTTATTACCCATATTATGCTTATATGATCGATAGAACGACAATCACTATACTTATTACTCTTATTATTATCAACCTAACTCATATTATTAGCCATATTATGCTTATATTATCGATAGAACGACAATTACTATACTTATTACTGTTAATATTATCAATCTAACGCATATTATTAGCCATATTATGCTTATATCATCGACAGAACGACAATTACTATACTTATTACACTCACTGTTATCAATAAAACTCATATTATTAACCATATTATGCAAATTTGATCGATAGAACGACAATCACTCTACTTATTACTCTTATTATTATCAACCTAACTCATATTATTAGCCATATTATGCTTGTATGATCGATAGAACGACAATCACTATACTTATTACTCTTATTATTATCAACCTAACTCATACTATTAGCCATATTATGCTTATATTATCGATATAACGACAATTACTATACTTATTACTGTTATTATTATCAATCTAACTCATATTATTAGCCATATTATGCTTATATGAACGACAGAACGACAATTACTGTACTTATTACTCTTATCGTTATCAATCTAAGTCATATTATTAGCCGTATTATGCTTATATGATCGATAGAACGACAATTACTATACTTATTACTCTTATTATTATCAACCTAACTCATATTATTAGCCATATTATGCTTATATGATCGATAGAACGACAATCACTATACTTATTACTCTTATTATTATCAACCTAACTCACATTATTAGCCATATTATGCTTATATTATCGATATAACGACAATTACTATACTTATTACTGTTATTATTATCAATCTAACTCATATTATTAGCCATATTATGCTTATATGAACGACAGAACGACAATTACTGTACTTATTACTCTTATCATTATCAATCTAAGTCATATTATTAGCCATATTATGCTTATATGATCGATAGAACGACAATTACTCTACTTATTACTCTTATTATTATAAATCTAACTCATATTACTAGCCATATTATGCTTATATGATCGATAGAACGACAATTACTATACTCACTACTCTTATTATTATCAATCTAACTCATATTATTAGCCATATTATGCTTATATGATCGATAGAACGGCAATTACTATACTTATTACTCTTATTATTATCAATCTAACTCATATTATTAGCCATATTATGCTTATATGATCGATAGAACGAGAATTACTATACTCACTACTCTTAGTATTATCAATCTAACTCATGTTATTACCCATATTATGCTTATATGATCGATAGAACGACAATCACTATAATTATCACTCTTATTATTATCAACCTAACTCATATTATTAGCCATATTATGCTTATATTATCGATAGAACGACAATTACTATACTTATTACTGTTAATATTATCAATCTAACGCATATTATTAGCCATATTATGCTTATATCATCGACAGAACGACAATTACTATACTTATTACACTCACTGTTATCAATAAAACTCATATTATTAACCATATTATGCAAATTTGATCGATAGAACGACAATCACTCTACTTATTACTCTTATTATTATCAACCTAACTCATATTATTAGCCATATTATGCTTATATGATCGATAGAACGACAATCACTATACTTATTACTCTTATTATTATCAACCTAACTCATACTATTAGCCATATTATGCTTATATTATCGATATAACGACAATTACTATACTTATTACTGTTATTATTATCAATCTAACTCATATTATTAGCCATATTATGCTTATATGAACGACCGAACGACAATTACTGTACTTATTACTCTTATCGTTATCAATCTAAGTCATATTATTAGCCGTATTATGCTTATATGATCGATAGAACGACAATTACTATACTTATTACTCTTATTATTATCAACCTAACTCATATTATTAGCCATATTATGCTTATATGATCGATGGAACGACAATCACTATATTTATTACTCTTATTATTATCAACCTAACTCACATTATTAGCCATATTATGCTTATATTATCGATATAACGACAATTACTATACTTATTACTGTTATTATTATCAATCTAACTCATATTATTAGCCATATTATGCTTATATGAACGACAGAACGACAATTACTGTACTTATTACTCTTATCATTATCAATCTAAGTCATATTATTAGCCATATTATGCTTATATGATCGATAGAACGACAATTACTATACTTATTACTCTTATTATTATAAATCTAACTCATATTACTAGCCATATTATGCTTATATGATCGATAGAACGACAATTACTATACTCACTACTCTTATTATTATCAATCTAACTCATATTATTAGCCATATTATGCTTATATGATCGATAGAACGACAATTACTGTACTTATTACTCTTATCATTATCGATCTAACTCATATTATTAGCCATATTATGCTTATATGATCGATAGAACGACAATTACTATACTTATTACTCTTATTATTATCAATCTAACTCATATTATTAACCATATTATGCAGACATGATCGATAGCACGACATTTTCTATACCTATTACTCTTATTATTATCAATCTAACTCATATTATTAGCCATATTATGCTTATATGATCGACAGAACGACAATTACTATACTTATTACTCTTATTATTATGAATCTAACTCATATTATTAACCATATTATGCAGATATGATCGATAGAACTACAATTACTATACTCATTACTCTTATTATTATCAATCTAACTCATATTATTAGCCATATTATGCTTAAATGGTGGATAGAACGACAATTACTTTACTTATTACTCTTACTATTATCAATCAAACTCATATTATTAGCCATATTATGCTTCTATGTTCGATAGAACGAGAATTACTATACTCACTACTCTTAGTATTATCAATCTAACTCATATTATTAGCCATATTATGCTTATATGATCGATAGAACGAGAATTACTATACTCACTACTCTTGGTATTATTAATCTAACTCATATTATTAGCCATATTATGCTTATATGATCGATAGAACGACAATTACTATACTTATTACTCTTATTATTATCAATCTAACTCATATTATTAGCCATATTATGCTTATATGATCGATAGAACGAGAATTACTATACTCACTACTCTTAGTATTATCAATCTAACTCATATTATTAGCCACATTATGCTTATATTATCGATAGAACGACAATTACTATACTTATTACTGTTATTATTATCAATCTAACTCATATTATTAGCCATATTATGCTTATATGATCGATAGAACGACAATTACTATACTTATTACTCTTATTATCATCAATCTAACTCATATTATTAGCCATATTATGCTTATATGATCGATAGAACGACAATTACTATACTTATTACACTCACTGTTATCAATCTAACTCATATTATTAACCATATTATGCAAATTTGATCGATAGAACGACAATCACTATACTTATTACTCTTATTATTATCAACCTAACTCATATTATTAGCCATATTATGCTTAAATGATCGATAGAACAACAATTACTATACTTATTACTCTTATTATTATAAATCTAACTCATATTATTAGCCATATTATGCTTATATGATCGATAGAACGACAATTACTATACTTATTACTCTTATTATTATGAATCTAACTCATATTATTAACCATATTATGCAGATATGATCGATAGAACTACAATTACTATACTCATTACTCTTATTATTATTAATCTAACTGATATTATTAGCCATATTATGCTTAAATGATCGATAGAACGACAATTACTATACTTATTACTCTTATTATCATCAATCTAACTCATATTATTAGCCATATTATGCTTATATGATCGATAGAACGACAAATACTATACTTATTACTCTTACTATTATCAATCTAACTCATATTATTAACCATATTATGCTAATATGATCGATAGAACTACAATTACTATACTCATTGCTCTTATTATTATCAATCCAACTCATGTTATTACCCATATTATGCTTATATGATCGATAGAACGACAATCACTATACTTATTACTCTTATTATTATCAACCTAACTCATATTATTAGCCATATTATGCTTATATTATCGATAGAACGACAATTACTATACTTATTACTGTTAATATTATCAATCTAACGCATATTATTAGCCATATTATGCTTATATGATCGACAGAACGACAATTACTATACTTATTACACTCACTGTTATCAATAAAACTCATATTATTAACCATATTATGCAAATTTGATCGATAGAACGACAATCACTCTACTTATTACTCTTATTATTATCAACCTAACTCATATTATTAGCCATATTATGCTTATATGATCGATAGAACGACAATCACTATACTTATTACTCTTATTATTATCAACCTAACTCATACTATTAGCCATATTATGCTTATATTATCGATATAACGACAATTACTATACTTATTACTGTTATTATTATCAATCTAACTCATATTATTAGCCATATTATGCTTATATGAACGACAGAACGACAATTACTGTACTTATTACTCTTATCATTATCAATCTAAGTCATATTATCAGCCGTATTATGCTTATATGATCGATAGAACGACAATTACTATACTTATTACTCTTATTATTATCAATCTAACTCATATTATTAGCCATATTATGCTTAAATGATCGATAGAACGACAATTACTATACTTATTACACTCACTGTTATCAATCTAACTCATATTATTAACCATATTATGCAAATTTGATCGATAGAACGACAATCACTATACTTATTACTCTTATTATTATCGACCTAACTCATATTATTAGCCATATTATGCTTAAATGATCGATAGAACAACAATTACTATACTTATTGCTCTTATTATTATAAATCTAACTCATATTATTAGCCATATTATGCTTATATGATCGATAGAACGACAATTACTATACTTATTACTCTTATTATTATGAATCTAACTCATATTATTAACCATATTATGCAGATATGATCGATAGAACTACAATTACTATACTCATTACTCTTATTATTATTAATCTAACTGATATTATTAGCCATATTATGCTTATATGATCGATAGAACGACAATTGCTATACTTATTACTCTTATTATCATCAATCTAACTCATATTATTAGCCATATTATGCTTATATGATCGATAGAACGACAAATACTATACTTATTACTCTTACTATTATCAATCTAACTCATATTATTAACCATATTATGCTAATATGATCGATAGAACTACAATTACTATACTCATTACTCTTATTATTATCAATCCAACTCATGTTATTACCCATATTATGCTTATATGATCGATAGAACGACAATCACTATACTTATTACTCTTATTATTATCAACCTAACTCATATTATTAGCCATATTATGCTTATATTATCGATAGAACGACAATTACTATACTTATTACTGTTAATATTATCAATCTAACGCATATTATTAGCCATATTATGCTTATATGATCGTCAGAACGACAATTACTATACTTACTACACTCACTGTTATCAATAAAACTCATATTATTAACCATATTATGCAAATTTGTTGGATAGAACGACAATCACTCTACTTATTACTCTTAGTATTATCAACCTAACTCATATTATTAGCCATATTATGCTTAAATGATCGATAGAACAACAATTACTATACTTATTACTCTTACTATTATAAATCTAACTCATATTATTAGCCATATTATGCTTATATGATCGTTAGAACGTCAATTACTATACTTATTACTCCTATTATTATGAATCTAACTCATATTATTAACCATATTATGCAGATATGATCGATAGAACTACAATTACTATACTCATTACTCTTATTATTATTAATCTAACTGATATTATTAGCCATATTAGGCTTATATGATCGATAGAACGACAATTACTATACTTATTACTCTTATTATCATCAATCTAACTCATATTATTAGCCATATTATGCTTATATGATCGATAGAACGACAATTACTATACTTATTACTCTTATTATTATCAATCTAACTCATATTATTAGCCATATTATGCTTAAATGATCGATAGAACGACAATTACTATACTTATTACACTCACTGTTATCAATCTAACTCATATTATTAACCATATTATGCAAATTTGATCGATAGAACGACAATCACTATACTTATTACTCTTATTATTATCGACCTAACTCATATTATTAGCCATATTATGCTTAAATGATCGATAGAACAACAATTACTATACTTATTGCTCTTATTATTATAAATCTAACTCATATTATTAGCCATATTATGCTTATATGATCGATAGAACGACAATTACTATACTTATTACTCTTATTATTATGAATCTAACTCATATTATTAACCATATTATGCAGATATGATCGATAGAACTACAATTACTATACTCATTACTCTTATTATTATTAATCTAACTGATATTATTAGCCATATTATGCTTATATGATCGATAGAACGACAATTGCTATACTTATTACTCTTATTATCATCAATCTAACTCATATTATTAGCCATATTATGCTTATATGATCGATAGAACGACAAATACTATACTTATTACTCTTACTATTATCAATCTAACTCATATTATTAACCATATTATGCTAATATGATCGATAGAACTACAATTACTATACTCATTACTCTTATTATTATCAATCCAACTCATGTTATTACCCATATTATGCTTATATGATCGATAGAACGACAATCACTATACTTATTACTCTTATTATTATCAACCTAACTCATATTATTAGCCATATTATGCTTATATTATCGATAGAACGACAATTACTATACTTATTACTGTTAATATTATCAATCTAACGCATATTATTAGCCATATTATGCTTATATGATCGTCAGAACGACAATTACTATACTTACTACACTCACTGTTATCAATAAAACTCATATTATTAACCATATTATGCAAATTTGTTGGATAGAACGACAATCACTCTACTTATTACTCTTAGTATTATCAACCTAACTCATATTATTAGCCATATTATGCTTAAATGATCGATAGAACAACAATTACTATACTTATTACTCTTACTATTATAAATCTAACTCATATTATTAGCCATATTATGCTTATATGATCGTTAGAACGTCAATTACTATACTTATTACTCCTATTATTATGAATCTAACTCATATTATTAACCATATTATGCAGATATGATCGATAGAACTACAATTACTATACTCATTACTCTTATTATTATTAATCTAACTGATATTATTAGCCATATTAGGCTTATATGATCGATAGAACGACAATTACTATACTTATTACTCTTATTATCATCAATCTAACTCATATTATTAGCCATATTATGCTTATATGATCGATAGAACGACAAATACTATACTTATTACTCTTATTATTATCAATCTGACTCATATTATTAACCATATTATGCTAATATGATCGATAGAACTACAATTACTATACTCATTACGCTTATTATTATCAATCCAACTCATGTTATTACCCATATTATGCTTATATGAACGACAGAACGACAATTACTGTACTTATTACTCTTATCATTATCAATCTAAGTCATATTATTAGCCGTATTATGCTTATATGATCGATAGAACGACAATTACTATACTTATTACTCTTATTATTATCAATCTAACTCATATTATTAGCCATATTATGCCTAAATGATCGATAGAACGACAATTACTATACTTATTACACTCACTGTTATCAATCTAACTCATATTATTAACCATATTATGCAAATTTGATCGATAGAACGACAATCACTATACTTATTACTCTTATTATTATCAACCTAACTCATATTATTAGCCATATTATGCTTAAATTATCGATAGAACAACAATTACTATACTTATTGCTCTTATTATTATAAATCTAACTCATATTATTAGCCATATTATGCTTATATGATCGATAGAACGACAATTACTATACTTATTACTCTTATTATTATGAATCTAACTCATATTATTAACCATATTATGCAGATATGATCGATAGAACTACAATTACTATACTCATTACTCTTATTATTATTAATCTAACTGATATTATTAGCCATATTATGCTTATATGATCGATAGAACGACAATTACTATACTTATTACTCTTATTATCATCAATCTAACTCATATTATTAGCCATATTATGCTTATATGATCGATAGAACGACAAATACTATACTTATTACTCTTATTATTATCAATCTAACTCATATTATTAACCATATTATGCTAATATGATCGATAGAACTACAATTACTATACTCATTACTCTTATTATTATCAATCCAACTCATGTTATTACCCATATTATGCTTATATGATCGATAGAACGACCATCACTATACTTATTACTCTTATTATTATCAACCTAACTCATATTATTAGCCATATTATGCTTATATTATCGATAGAACGACAATTACTATACTTATTACTGTTAATATTATCAATCTAACGCATATTATTAGCCATATTATGCTTATATGATCGACAGAACGACAATTACTATACTTATTACTCTTATTATTATCAACCTAACTCATATTATTAGCCATATTATGCTTATATGATCGATAGAACGACAATCACTATACTTATTACTCTTATTATTATCAATCTAACTCATATTATTAGCCATATTATGCTTATATGATCGATAGAACGACAATCACTATACTTATTACTCTTATTATTATCAACCTAACTCATATTATTAGCCATATTATGCTTATATGAACGACAGAACGACAATTACTGTACTTATTACTCTTATCGTTATCAATCTAAGTCATATTATTAGCCGTATTATGCTTATATGATCGATAGAACGACAATTACTATACTTATTACTCTTATTATTATCAACCTAACTCATATTATTAGCCATATTATGCTTATATGATCGATAGAACGACAATCACTATACTTATTACTCTTATTATTATCAACCTAACTCATATTATTAGCCATATTATGCTTATATTATCGATATAACGACAATTACTATACTTATTACTGTTATTATTATCAATCTAACTCATATTATTAGCCATATTATGCTTATATGAACGACAGAACGACAATTACTGTACTTATTACTCTTATCATTATCAATCTAAGTCATATTATTAGCCATATTATGCTTATATGATCGATAGAACGACAGTTACTATACTTATTACTCTTATTATTATCAATCTATCTCATATTATTAGCCATATTATGCTTAAATGATCGATAGAACGACAATTACTATACTTATTACTCTTATTATTATCAATCTAACTCATATTATTAGCCATATTATGCTTATATGTTCGATAGAACGGCAATTACTATACTTATTACTCTTATTATTATCAATCTAACTCATATTATTAGCCATATTATGCTTATATGATCGATAGAACGAGAATTACTATACTCACTACTCTTAGTATTATCAATCTAACTCATGTTATTACCCATATTATGCTTATATGATCGATAGAACGACAATCACTATACTTATTACTCTTATTATTATCAACCTAACTCATATTATTAGCCATATTATGCTTATATTATCGATAGAACGACAATTACTATACTTATTACTGTTAATATTATCAATCTAACGCATATTATTAGCCATATTATGCTTATATCATCGACAGAACGACAATTACTATACTTATTACACTCACTGTTATCAATAAAACTCATATTATTAACCATATTATGCAAATTTGATCGATAGAACGACAATCACTCTACTTATTACTCTTATTATTATCAACCTAACTCATATTATTAGCCATATTATGCTTATATGATCGATAGAACGACAATTACTATACTTATTACTCTTATTATTATCAACCTAACTCATACTATTAGCCATATTATGCTTATATTATCGATATAACGACAATTACTATACTTATTACTGTTATTATTATCAATCTAACTCATATTATTAGCCATATTATGCTTATATGAACGACAGAACGACAATTACTGTACTTATTACTCTTATCATTATCAATCTAAGTCATATTATTAGCCGTATTATGCTTATATGATCGATAGAACGACAATTACTATACTTATTACTCTTATTATTATCAATCTAACTCATATTATTAGCCATATTATGCTTAAATGATCGATAGAACGACAATTACTAGACTTATTACACTCACTGTTATCAATCTAACTCATATTATTAACCATATTATGCAAATTTGATCGATAGAACGACAATCACTATACTTATTACTCTTATTATTATCAACCTAACTCATATTATTAGCCATATTATGCTTATATTATCGATAGAACGACAATTACTATACTTATTACTGTTAATATTATCAATCTAACGCATATTATTAGCCATATTATGCTTATATCATCGACAGAACGACAATTACTATACTTATTACTCTCACTGTTATCAATAAAACTCATATTATTAACCATATTATGCAAATTTGATCGATAGAACGACAATCACTCTACTTATTACTCTTATTATTATCAACCTAACTCATATTATTAGCCATATTATGCTTATATGATCGATAGAACGACAATTACTATACTTATTACTCTTATTATTATCAACCTAACTCATACTATTAGCCATATTATGCTCCATATTATCGATATAACGACAATTACTATACTTATTACTGTTATTATTATCAATCTAACTCATATTATTAGCCATATTATGCTTATATGAACGACAGAACGACAATTACTGTACTTATTACTCTTATCATTATCAATCTAAGTCATATTATTAGCCGTATTATGCTTATATGATCGATAGAACGACAATTACTATACTTATTACTCTTATTATTATCAATCTAACTCATATTATTAGCCATATTATGCTTAAATGATCGATAGAACGACAATTACTAGACTTATTACACTCACTGTTATCAATCTAACTCATATTATTAACCATATTATGCAAATTTGATCGATAGAACGACAATCACTATACTTATTACTCTTATTATTATCAACCTAACTCATATTATTAGCCATATTATGCTTAAATGATCGATAGAACAACAATTACTATACTTATTGCTCTTATTATTATAAATCTAACTCATATTATTAGCCATATTATGCTTATATGATCGATAGAACGACAATTACTATACTTATTACTCTTATTATTATGAATCTAACTCATATTATTAACCATATTATGCAGATATGATCGGTAGAACTACAATTACTATACTCATTACTCTTATTATTATTAATCTAACTGATATTATTAGCCATATTATGCTTATATGATCGATAGAACGACAATTACTATACTTATTACTCTTATTATCATCAATCTAACTCATATTATTAGCCATATTATGCTTATATGATCGATAGAACGACAAATACTATACTTATTACTCTTATTATTATCAATCTAACTCATATTATTAACCATATTATGCTAATATGATCGATAGAACTACAATTACTATACTCATTACTCTTATTATTATCAATCCAACTCATGTTATTACCCATATTATGCTTATATGATCGATAGAACGACAATCACTATACTTATTACTCTTATTATTATCAACCCAACTCATATTATTAGCCATATTATGCTTATATTATCGATAGAACGACAATTACTATACTTATTACTGTTAATATTATTAATCTAATGCATATTATTAGCCATATTATGCTTATATGATCGACAGAACGACAATTACTATACTTATTACACCCACTGTTATCAATAAAACTCATATTATTAACCATATTATGCAAATTTGATCGATAGAACGACAATCATTCTACTTATTACTCTTATTATTATCAACCTAACTCATATTATTAGCTATATTATGCTTATATGATCGATAGAACGACAATCACTATACTTATTACTCTTATTATTATCAACCTAACTCATACTATTAGCCATATTATGCTTATATTATCGATATAACGACAATTACTATACTTATTACTGTTATTATTATCAATCTAACTCATATTATTAGCCATATTATGCTTATATGAACGACAGAACGAGAATTACTGTACTTATTACTCTTATCGTTATCAATCTAAGTCATATTATTAGCCGTATTATGCTTATATGATCGATAGAACGACAATTACTATACTTATTACTCTTATTATTATCAACCTAACTCATATTATTAGCCATATTATGCTTATATGATCGATAGAACGACAATCACTATACTTATTACTCTTATTATTATCAACCTAACTCATATTATTAGCCATATTATGCTTATATTATCGATATAACGACAATTACTATACTTATTACTGTTATTATTATCAATCTAACTCATATTATTAGCCATATTATGCTTATATGAACGACAGAACGACAATTACTGTACTTATTACTCTTATCATTATCAATCTAAGTCATATTATTAGCCATATTATGCTTATATGATCGATAGAACGACAATTACTGTACTTATTACTCTTATCATTATCGATCTAACTCATATTATTAGCCATATTATGCTTATATGATCGATAGAACGACAATTACTATACTTATTACTCTTATTATTATCAATCTAACTCATATTATTAACCATATTATGCAGACATGATCGATAGCACGACATTTACTATACCTATTACTCTTATTATTATCAACCTAACACATATTATTAGCCATATTATGCTTATATGATCGATAGAACGACAATTACTATACTTATTATTCTTATTATTATCAATCTAACTCATATTATTAACCATATTATGCAGACATGATCGATAAGACGACATTTACTATACCTATTACTCTTATTATTATCAACCTAACACATATTATTAGCCATATTATGCTTATATGATCGATAGAACGACAATTACTATACTTATTATTCTTATTATTATCAATCTAACTCATATTATTAGCCATATTATGCTTAAATGATCGATAGAACGACAATTACTATACATATTACTCTTATTTTTATCAATCTAACTCATATTATTAAACATATTATGCTAATATGATCGATAGAACGACAATTACTATACTTATTACACTCACTATTATCAATCTAACTCATATTATTAACCATATTATGCAGACATGATCGATGGCACGACATTTACTATACCTATTACTCTTATTATTATCAACCTAACACATATTATTAGCCATATTATGCTTATATGATCGATAGAACGACAATTACTATACTTATTATTCTTATTATTATCAATCTAACTCATATTATTAGCCATATTATGCTTAAATGATCGATAGAACGACAATTACTATACTTATTACTCTTATTATTATCAATCTAACTCATATTATTAGCCATATTATGCTTATATGATCGATAGAACGAGAATTACTATACTCACTACTCTTAGTATTATCAATCTAACTCATATTATTAGCCATATTATGCTTATATTATCGATAGAACGACAATTACTATACTTATTACTGTTATTATTATCAATCTAACTCATATTATTAGCCATATTATGCTTATATTATCGATAGAACGACAATTACCATACTTATTACTGTTAATATTATTAATCTAATGCATATTATTAGCCATATTATGCTTATATGATCGACAGAACGACAATTACTATACTTATTACACCCACTGTTATCAATAAAACTCATATTATTAACCATATTATGCAAATTTGATCGATAGAACGACAATCATTCTACTTATTACTCTTATTATTATCAACCTAACTCATATTATTAGCTATATTATGCTTATATGATCGATAGAACGACAATCACTATACTTATTACTCTTATTATTATCAACCTAACTCATACTATTAGCCATATTATGCTTATATTATCGATATAACGACAATTACTATACTTATTACTGTTATTATTATCAATCTAACTCATATTATTAGCCATATTATGCTTATATGAACGACAGAACGAGAATTACTGTACTTATTACTCTTATCGTTATCAATCTAAGTCATATTATTAGCCGTATTATGCTTATATGATCGATAGAACGACAATTACTATACTTATTACTCTTATTATTATCAACCTAACTCATATTACTAGCCATATTATGCTTATATGATCGATAGAACGACAATCACTATACTTATTACTCTTATTATTATCAACCTAACTCATATTATTAGCCATATTATGCTTATATTATCGATATAACGACAATTACTATACTTATTACTGTTATTATTATCAATCTAACTCATATTATTAGCCATATTATGCTTATATGAACGACAGAACGACAATTACTGTACTTATTACTCTTATCATTATCAATCTAAGTCATATTATTAGCCATATTATGCTTATATGATCGATAGAACGACAATTACTATACTTATTACTCTTATTATTATAAATCTAACTCATATTATTAGCCATATTATGCTTATATTATCGATATAACGACAATTACTATACTTATTACTGTTATTATTATCAATCTAACTCATATTATTAGCCATATTATGCTTATATGAACGACAGAACGACAATTACTGTACTTATTACTCTTATCATTATCAATCTAAGTCATATTATTAGCCATATTATGCTTATATGATCGATAGAACGACAATTACTATACTGATTACTATTATTATTATCAATCTAACTCATATTATTAGCCATATTATGCTTAAATGATCGATAGAACGACAATTACTATACTTATTACTCTTATTATTATCAATCTAACTCATATTATTAGCCATATTATGCTTATATGATCGATAGAACGGCAATTACTATACTTATTACTCTTATTATTATCAATCTAACTCATATTATTAGCCATATTATGCTTATATGATCGATAGAACGAGAATTACTATACTCACTACTCTTAGTATTATCAATCTAACTCATATTATTAGCCATATTATGCTTATATTATCGATAGAACGACAATTACTATACTTATTACTGTTATTATTATCAATCTAACTCATATTATTAGCCATATTATGCTTAAATGATCGATAGAACGACAATTACTATACTTATTACTCTTATTATTATCAACCTAACTCATATTATTAGCCATATTATGCTTAAATGATCGATAGAACAACAATTACTATACTTATTACTCTTATTATTATAAATCTAACTCATATTATTAGCCATATTATGCTTATATGATGGATAGAACGACAATTACTATACTTATTACTCTTATTATTATGAATCTAACTCATATTATTAACCATATTATGCAGATATGATCGATAGAACTACAATTACTATACTCATTACTCTTATTATTATTAATCTAACTGATATTATTAGCCATATTATGCTTATATGATCGATAGGACGACAATTACTATACTTATTACTGTTATTATTATCAATCTAACTCATATTATTAGCCATATTATGCTTATATGATCGATAGAACGACAAATACTATACTTATTACTCTTATTATTATCAATCTAACTCATATTATTAACCATATTATGCTAATATGATCGATAGAACTACAATTACTATACTCATTACTCTTATTATTATCAATCCAACTCATGTTATTACCCATATTATGCTTATATGATCGATAGAACGACAATCACTATACTTATTACTCTTATTATTATCAACCTAACTCATACTATTAGCCATATTATGCTTATATTATCGATATAACGACAATTACTATACTTATTACTGTTATTATTATCAATCTAACTCATATTATTAGCCATATTATGCTTATATGAACGACAGAACGACAATTACTGTACTTATTACTCTTATCATTATCAATCTAAGTCATATTATTAGCCGTATTATTCTTATATGATCGATAGAACGACAATTACTATACTTATTACTCTTATTATTATCAATCTAACTCATATTATTAGCCATATTATGCTTAAATGATCGATAGAACGACAATTACTATACTTATTACACTCACTGTTATCAATCTAACTCATATTATTAACCATATTATGCAAATTTGATCGATAGAACGACAATCACTATACTTATTACTCTTATTATTATCAACCTAACTCATATTATTAGCCATATTATGCTTAAATGATCGATAGAACAACAATTACTATACTTATTGCTCTTATTATTATAAATCTAACTCATATTATTAGCCATATTATGCTTATATGATCGATAGAACGACAATTACTATACTTATTACTCTTATTATTATGAATCTAACTCATATTATTAACCATATTATGCAGATATGATCGATAGAACTACAATTACTATACTCATTACTCTTATTATTATTAATCTAACTGATATTATTAGCCATATTATGCTTATATGATCGATAGAACGACAATTACTATACTTATTACTCTTATTATCATCAATCTAACTCATATTATTAGCCATATTATGCTTATATGATCGATAGAACGACAAATACTATACTTATTACTCTTATTGTTATCAATCTAACTCATATTATTAACCATATTATGCTAATATGATCGATAGAACTACAATTACTATACTCATTACTCTTATTATTATCAATCCAACTCATGTTATTACCCATATTATGCTTATATGATCGATAGAACGACAATCACTATACTTATTACTCTTATTATTATCAACCTAACTCATATTATTAGCCATATTATGCTTATATTATCGATAGAACGACAATTACTATACTTATTACTGTTAATATTATCAATCTAACGCATATTATTAGCCATATTATGCTTATATGATCGACAGAACGACAATCACTATACTTATTATACTCACTGTTATCAATAAAACTCATATTATTAACCATATTATGCAAATTTGATCGATAGAACGACAATCACTCTACTTATTACTCTTATTATTATCAACCTAACTCATATTATTAGCCATATTATGCTTATATGATCGATAGAACGACAATCACTATACTTATTACTCTTATTATTATCAACCTAACTCATACTATTAGCCATATTATGCTTATATTATCGATATAACGACAATTACTATACTTATTACTGTTATTATTATCAATCTAACTCATATTATTAGCCATATTATGCTTATATGAACGACAGAACGACAATTACTGTACTTATTACTCTTATCGTTATCAATCTAAGTCATATTATTAGCCGTATTATGCTTATATGATCGATAGAACGACAATTACTATACTTATTACTCTTATTATTATCAACCTAACTCATATTATTAGCCATATTATGCTTATATGATCGATAGAACGACAATCACTATACTTATTACTCTTATTATTATCAACCTAACTCATACTATTAGCCATATTATGCTTATATTATCGATATAACGACAATCACTCTACTTATTACTCTTATTATTATCAACCTAACTCATATTATTAGCCATATTATGCTTATATGATCGATAGAACGACAATCACTATACTTATTACTCTTATTATTATCAACCTAACTCATACTATTAGCCATATTATGCTTATATTATCGATATAACGACAATTACTATACTTATTACTGTTATTATTATCAATCTAACTCATATTATTAGCCATATTATGCTTATATGAACGACAGAACGACAATTACTGTACTTATTACTCTTATCGTTATCAATCTAAGTCATATTATTAGCCGTATTATGCTTATATGATCGATAGAACGACAATTACTATACTTATTACTCTTATTATTATCAACCTAACTCATATTATTAGCCATATTATGCTTATATGATCGATAGAACGACAATCACTATACTTATTACTCTTATTATTATCAACCTAACTCATACTATTAGCCATATTATGCTTATATTATCGATATAACGACAATTACTATACTTATTACTGTTATTATTATCAATCTAACTCATATTATTAGCCATATTATGCTTATATGAACGACAGAACGACAATTACTGTACTTATTACTCTTATCGTTATCAATCTAAGTCATATTATTAGCCGTATTATGCTTATATGATCGATAGAACGACAATTACTATACTTATTACTCTTATTATTATCAACCTAACTCATATTATTAGCCATATTATGCTTATATGATCGATAGAACGAGAATTACTATACTCACTACTCTTAGTATTATCAATCTAACTCATATTATTAGCCATATTATGCTTATATTATCGATAGAACGACAATTACTATACTTATTACTGTTATTATTATCAATCTAACTCATATTATTAGCCATATTATGCTTAAATGATCGATAGAACGACAATTACTATACTTATTACTCTTATTATTATCAACCTAACTCATATTATTAGCCATATTATGCTTAAATGATCGATAGAACAACAATTACTATACTTATTACTCTTATTATTATAAATCTAACTCATATTATTAGCCATATTATGCTTATATGATGGATAGAACGACAATTACTATACTTATTACTCTTATTATTATGAATCTAACTCATATTATTAACCATATTATGCAGATATGATCGATAGAACTACAATTACTATACTCATTACTCTTATTATTATTAATCTAACTGATATTATTAGCCATATTATGCTTATATGATCGATAGGACGACAATTACTATACTTATTACTGTTATTATTATCAATCTAACTCATATTATTAGCCATATTATGCTTATATGATCGATAGAACGACAAATACTATACTTATTACTCTTATTATTATCAATCTAACTCATATTATTAACCATATTATGCTAATATGATCGATAGAACTACAATTACTATACTCATTACTCTTATTATTATCAATCCAACTCATGTTATTACCCATATTATGCTTATATGATCGATAGAACGACAATCACTATACTTATTACTCTTATTATTATCAACCTAACTCATACTATTAGCCATATTATGCTTATATTATCGATATAACGACAATTACTATACTTATTACTGTTATTATTATCAATCTAACTCATATTATTAGCCATATTATGCTTATATGAACGACAGAACGACAATTACTGTACTTATTACTCTTATCATTATCAATCTAAGTCATATTATTAGCCGTATTATTCTTATATGATCGATAGAACGACAATTACTATACTTATTACTCTTATTATTATCAATCTAACTCATATTATTAGCCATATTATGCTTAAATGATCGATAGAACGACAATTACTATACTTATTACACTCACTGTTATCAATCTAACTCATATTATTAACCATATTATGCAAATTTGATCGATAGAACGACAATCACTATACTTATTACTCTTATTATTATCAACCTAACTCATATTATTAGCCATATTATGCTTAAATGATCGATAGAACAACAATTACTATACTTATTGCTCTTATTATTATAAATCTAACTCATATTATTAGCCATATTATGCTTATATGATCGATAGAACGACAATTACTATACTTATTACTCTTATTATTATGAATCTAACTCATATTATTAACCATATTATGCAGATATGATCGATAGAACTACAATTACTATACTCATTACTCTTATTATTATTAATCTAACTGATATTATTAGCCATATTATGCTTATATGATCGATAGAACGACAATTACTATACTTATTACTCTTATTATCATCAATCTAACTCATATTATTAGCCATATTATGCTTATATGATCGATAGAACGACAAATACTATACTTATTACTCTTATTGTTATCAATCTAACTCATATTATTAACCATATTATGCTAATATGATCGATAGAACTACAATTACTATACTCATTACTCTTATTATTATCAATCCAACTCATGTTATTACCCATATTATGCTTATATGATCGATAGAACGACAATCACTATACTTATTACTCTTATTATTATCAACCTAACTCATATTATTAGCCATATTATGCTTATATTATCGATAGAACGACAATTACTATACATATTACTGTTAATATTATCAATCTAACGCATATTATTAGCCATATTATGCTTATATGATCGACAGAACGACAATCACTATACTTATTATACTCACTGTTATCAATAAAACTCATATTATTAACCATATTATGCAAATTTGATCGATAGAACGACAATCACTCTACTTATTACTCTTATTATTATCAACCTAACTCATATTATTAGCCATATTATGCTTATATGATCGATAGAACGACAATCACTATACTTATTACTCTTATTATTATCAACCTAACTCATACTATTAGCCATATTATGCTTATATTATCGATATAACGACAATTACTATACTTATTACTGTTATTATTATCAATCTAACTCATATTATTAGCCATATTATGCTTATATGAACGACAGAACGACAATTACTGTACTTATTACTCTTATCGTTATCAATCTAAGTCATATTATTAGCCGTATTATGCTTATATGATCGATAGAACGACAATTACTATACTTATTACTCTTATTATTATCAACCTAACTCATATTATTAGCCATATTATGCTTATATGATCGATAGAACGACAATCACTATACTTATTACTCTTATTATTATCAACCTAACTCATACTATTAGCCATATTATGCTTATATTATCGATATAACGACAATCACTCTACTTATTACTCTTATTATTATCAACCTAACTCATATTATTAGCCATATTATGCTTATATGATCGATAGAACGACAATCACTATACTTATTACTCTTATTATTATCAACCTAACTCATACTATTAGCCATATTATGCTTATATTATCGATATAACGACAATTACTATACTTATTACTGTTATTATTATCAATCTAACTCATATTATTGGCCATATTATGCTTATATGAACGACAGAACGACAATTACTGTACTTATTACTCTTATCGTTATCAATCTAAGTCATATTATTAGCCGTATTATGCTTATATGATCGATAGAACGACAATTACTATACTTATTACTCTTATTATTATCAACCTAACTCATATTATTAGCCATATTATGCTTATATGATCGATAGAACGACAATCACTATACTTATTACTCTTATTATTATCAACCTAACTCATACTATTAGCCATATTATGCTTATATTATCGATATAACGACAATTACTATACTTATTACTGTTATTATTATCAATCTAACTCATATTATTAGCCATATTATGCTTATATGAACGACAGAACGACAATTACTGTACTTATTACTCTTATCGTTATCAATCTAAGTCATATTATTAGCCGTATTATGCTTATATGATCGATAGAACGACAATTACTATACTTATTACTCTTATTATTATCAACCTAACTCATATTATTAGCCATATTATGCTTATATGATCGATAGAACGACAATCACTATACTTATTACTCTTATTATTATCAACCTAACTCATATTATTAGCCATATTATGCTTATATTATCGATATAACGACAATTACTATACTTATTACTGTTATTATTATCAATCTAACTCATATTATTAGCCATATTATGCTTATATGAACGACAGAACGACAATTACTGTACTTATTACTCTTATCATTATCAATCTAAGTCATATTATTAGCCATATTATGCTTATATGATCGATAGAACGACAATTACTATACTTATTACTCTTATTATTATCAATCTAACTCATATTATTAGCCATATTATGCTTAAATGATCGATAGAACGACAATTACTATACTTATTACTCTTATTATTATCAATCTAACTCATATTATTAGCCATATTATGCTTATATGATCGATAGAACGGCAATTACTATACTTATTACTCTTATTATTATCAATCTAACTCATATTATTAGCCATATTATGCTTATATGATCGATAGAACGAGAATAACTATACTCACTACTCTTAGTATTATCAATCTAACTCATATTATTAGCCATATTATGCTTATATTATCGATAGAACGACAATTACTGTACTTATTACTGTTATTATTATCAATCTAACTCATATTATTAGCCATATTATGCTTAAATGATCGATAGAACGACAATTACTATACTTATTACTCTTATTATTATCAATCTAACTCATATTATTAGCCATATTATGCTTAAATGATCGATAGAACGACAATTACTATACTTATTACACTCACTGTTATCAATATAACTCATATTATTAACCATATTATGCAAATTTGATCGATAGAACGACAATCACTATACTTATTACTCTTATTATTATCAACCTAACTCATATTATTAGCCATATTATGCTTAAATGATCGATAGAACAACAATTACTATACTTATTGCTCTTATTATTATATATCTAACTCATATTATTAGCCATATTATGCTTATATGATCGATAGAACGACAATTACTATACTTATTACTCTTATTATTATGAATCTAACTCATATTATTAACCATATTATGCAGATATGATCGATAGAACTACAATTACTATACTCATTACTCTTATTATTATTAATCTAACTGATATTATTAGCCATATTATGCTTATATGATCGATAGAACGACAATTACTATACTTATTACTCTTATTATCATCAATCTAACTCATATTATTAGCCATATTATGCTTATATGATCGATAGAACGACAAATACTATACTTATTACTCTTATTATTATCAATCTAACTCATACTATTAACCATATTATGCTAATATGATCGATAGAACTACAATTACTATACTCATTACTCTTATTATTATCAATCCAACTCATGTTATTACCCATATTATGCTTATATGATCGATAGAACGACAATCACTATACTTATTACTCTTATTATTATCAACCTAACTCATATTATTAGCCATATTATGGTTATATTATCGATAGAACGACAATTACTATACTTATTACTGTTAATATTATCAATCTAACGCATATTATTAGCCATATTATGCTAATATGATCGATAGAACGACAATTACTATACTTATTACACTCACTATTATCAATCTAACTCATATTATTAACCATACTATGCAGACATGATCGATAGCACGACATTTACTATACCTATTACTCTTATTATTATCAACCTAACACATATTATTAGCCATATTATGCTTATATGATCGATAGAACGACAATTACTATACTTATTATTCTTATTATTATCAATCTAACTCATATTATTAGCCATATTATGCTTAAATGATCGATAGAACGACAATTACTATACTTATTACTCTTATTATTATCAATCTAACTCATATTATTAGCCATATTATGCTTATATGATCGATAGAACGAGAATTACTATACTCACTACTCTTAGTATTATCAATCTAACTCATATTACTAGCCATATTATGCTTATATGATCGATAGAACGACAATCACTATACTTATTACTCTTATTATTATCAACCTAACTCATATTATTAGCCATATTATGCTTATATTATCGATATAACGACAATTACTATACTTATTACTGTTATTATTATCAATCTAACTCATATTATTAGCCATATTATGCTTATATGAACGACAGAACGACAATTACTGTACTTATTACTCTTATCATTATCAATCTAAGTCATATTATTAGCCATATTATGCTTATATGATCGATAGAACGACAATTACTATACTTATTACTCTTATTATTATAAATCTAACTCATATTATTAGCCATATTATGCTTATATTATCGATATAACGACAATTACTATACTTATTACTGTTATTATTATCAATCTAACTCATATTATTAGCCATATTATGCTTATATGAACGACAGAACGACAATTACTGTACTTATTACTCTTATCATTATCAATCTAAGTCATATTATTAGCCATATTATGCTTATATGATCGATAGAACGACAATTACTATACTGATTACTATTATTATTATCAATCTAACTCATATTATTAGCCATATTATGCTTAAATGATCGATAGAACGACAATTACTATACTTATTACTCTTATTATTATCAATCTAACTCATATTATTAGCCATATTATGCTTATATGATCGATAGAACGGCAATTACTATACTTATTACTCTTATTATTATCAATCTAACTCATATTATTAGCCATATTATGCTTATATGATCGATAGAACGAGAATTACTATACTCACTACTCTTAGTATTATCAATCTAACTCATATTATTAGCCATATTATGCTTATATTATCGATAGAACGACAATTACTATACTTATTACTGTTATTATTATCAATCTAACTCATATTATTAGCCATATTATGCTTAAATGATCGATAGAACGACAATTACTATACTTATTACTCTTATTATTATCAACCTAACTCATATTATTAGCCATATTATGCTTAAATGATCGATAGAACAACAATTACTATACTTATTACTCTTATTATTATAAATCTAACTCATATTATTAGCCATATTATGCTTATATGATGGATAGAACGACAATTACTATACTTATTACTCTTATTATTATGAATCTAACTCATATTATTAACCATATTATGCAGATATGATCGATAGAACTACAATTACTATACTCATTACTCTTATTATTATTAATCTAACTGATATTATTAGCCATATTATGCTTATATGATCGATAGGACGACAATTACTATACTTATTACTGTTATTATTATCAATCTAACTCATATTATTAGCCATATTATGCTTATATGATCGATAGAACGACAAATACTATACTTATTACTCTTATTATTATCAATCTAACTCATATTATTAACCATATTATGCTAATATGATCGATAGAACTACAATTACTATACTCATTACTCTTATTATTATCAATCCAACTCATGTTATTACCCATATTATGCTTATATGATCGATAGAACGACAATCACTATACTTATTACTCTTATTATTATCAACCTAACTCATACTATTAGCCATATTATGCTTATATTATCGATATAACGACAATTACTATACTTATTACTGTTATTATTAACAATCTAACTCATATTATTAGCCATATTATGCTTATATGAACGACAGAACGACAATTACTGTACTTATTACTCTTATCATTATCAATCTAAGTCATATTATTAGCCGTATTATTCTTATATGATCGATAGAACGACAATTACTATACTTATTACTCTTATTATTATCAATCTAACTCATATTATTAGCCATATTATGCTTAAATGATCGATAGAACGACAATTACTATACTTATTACACTCACTGTTATCAATCTAACTCATATTATTAACCATATTATGCAAATTTGATCGATAGAACGACAATCACTATACTTATTACTCTTATTATTATCAACCTAACTCATATTATTAGCCATATTATGCTTAAATGATCGATAGAACAACAATTACTATACTTATTGCTCTTATTATTATAAATCTAACTCATATTATTAGCCATATTATGCTTATATGATCGATAGAACGACAATTACTATACTTATTACTCTTATTATTATGAATCTAACTCATATTATTAACCATATTATGCAGATATGATCGATAGAACTACAATTACTATACTCATTACTCTTATTATTATTAATCTAACTGATATTATTAGCCATATTATGCTTATATGATCGATAGAACGACAATTACTATACTTATTACTCTTATTATTATCAATCTAACTCATATTAATAGCCATATTATGCTTATATGATCGATAGAACGACAAATACTATACTTATTACTCTTATTGTTATCAATCTAACTCATATTATTAACCATATTATGCTAATATGATCGATAGAACTACAATTACTATACTCATTACTCTTATTATTATCAATCCAACTCATGTTATTACCCATATTATGCTTATATGATCGATAGAACGACAATCACTATACTTATTACTCTTATTATTATCAACCTAACTCATATTATTAGCCATATTATGCTTATATTATCGATAGAACGACAATTACTATACTTATTACTGTTAATATTATCAATCTAACGCATATTATTAGCCATATTATGCTAATATGATCGATAGAACGACAATTACTATACTTATTACACTCACTATTATCAATCTAACTCATATTATTAACCATACTATGCAGACATGATCGAGAGCACGACATTTACTATACCTATTACTCTTATTATTATCAACCTAACACATATTATTAGCCATATTATGCTTATATGATCGATAGAACGACAATTACTATACTTATTATTCTTATTATTATCAATCTAACTCATATTATTAGCCATATTATGCTTAAATGATCGATAGAACGACAATTACTATACTTATTACTCTTATTATTATCAATCTAACTCATATTATTAGCCATATTATGCTTATATGATCGATAGAACGAGAATTACTATACTCACTACTCTTAGTATTATCAATCTAACTCATATTACTAGCCATATTATGCTTATATGATCGATAGAACGACAATCACTATACTTATTACTCTTATTATTATCAACCTAACTCATATTATTAGCCATATTATGCTTATATTATCGATATAACGACAATTACTATACTTATTACTGTTATTATTATCAATCTAACTCATATTATTAGCCATATTATGCTTATATGAACGACAGAACGACAATTACTGTACTTATTACTCTTATCATTATCAATCTAAGTCATATTATTAGCCATATTATGCTTATATGATCGATAGAACGACAATTACTATACTTATTACTCTTATTATTATAAATCTAACTCATATTATTAGCCATATTATGCTTATATTATCGATATAACGACAATTACTATACTTATTACTGTTATTATTATCAATCTAACTCATATTATTAGCCATATTATGCTTATATGAACGACAGAACGACAATTACTGTACTTATTACTCTTATCATTATCAATCTAAGTCATATTATTAGCCATATTATGCTTATATGATCGATAGAACGACAATTACTATACTGATTACTATTATTATTATCAATCTAACTCATATTATTAGCCATATTATGCTTAAATGATCGATAGAACGACAATTACTATACTTATTACTCTTATTATTATCAATCTAACTCATATTATTAGCCATATTATGCTTATATGATCGATAGAACGGCAATTACTATACTTATTACTCTTATTATTATCAATCTAACTCATATTATTAGCCATATTATGCTTATATGATCGATAGAACGAGAATTACTATACTCACTACTCTTAGTATTATCAATCTAACTCATATTATTAGCCATATTATGCTTATATTATCGATAGAACGACAATTACTATACTTATTACTGTTATTATTATCAATCTAACTCATATTATTAGCCATATTATGCTTAAATGATCGATAGAACGACAATTACTATACTTATTACTCTTATTATTATCAACCTAACTCATATTATTAGCCATATTATGCTTAAATGATCGATAGAACAACAATTACTATACTTATTACTCTTATTATTATAAATCTAACTCATATTATTAGCCATATTATGCTTATATGATGGATAGAACGACAATTACTATACTTATTACTCTTATTATTATGAATCTAACTCATATTATTAACCATATTATGCAGATATGATCGATAGAACTACAATTACTATACTCATTACTCTTATTATTATTAATCTAACTGATATTATTAGCCATATTATGCTTATATGATCGATAGGACGACAATTACTATACTTATTACTGTTATTATTATCAATCTAACTCATATTATTAGCCATATTATGCTTATATGATCGATAGAACGACAAATACTATACTTATTACTCTTATTATTATCAATCTAACTCATATTATTAACCATATTATGCTAATATGATCGATGGAACTACAATTACTATACTCATTACTCTTATTATTATCAATCCAACTCATGTTATTACCCATATTATGCTTATATGATCGATAGAACGACAATCACTATACTTATTACTCTTATTATTATCAACCTAACTCATACTATTAGCCATATTATGCTTATATTATCGATATAACGACAATTACTATACTTATTACTGTTATTATTATCAATCTAACTCATATTATTAGCCATATTATGCTTATATGAACGACAGAACGACAATTACTGTACTTATTACTCTTATCATTATCAATCTAAGTCATATTATTAGCCGTATTATTCTTATATGATCGATAGAACGACAATTACTATACTTATTACTCTTATTATTATCAATCTAACTCATATTATTAGCCATATTATGCTTAAATGATCGATAGAACGACAATTACTATACTTATTACACTCACTGTTATCAATCTAACTCATATTATTAACCATATTATGCAAATTTGATCGATAGAACGACAATCACTATACTTATTACTCTTATTATTATCAACCTAACTCATATTATTAGCCATATTATGCTTAAATGATCGATAGAACAACAATTACTATACTTATTGCTCTTATTATTATAAATCTAACTCATATTATTAGCCATATTATGCTTATATGATCGATAGAACGACAATTACTATACTTATTACTCTTATTATTATGAATCTAACTCATATTATTAACCATATTATGCAGATATGATCGATAGAACTACAATTACTATACTCATTACTCTTATTATTATTAATCTAACTGATATTATTAGCCATATTATGCTTATATGATCGATAGAACGACAATTACTATACTTATTACTCTTATTATCATCAATCTAACTCATATTATTAACCATATTATGCTAATATGATCGATAGAACTACAATTACTATACTCATTACTCTTATTATTATCAATCCAACTCATGTTATTACCCATATTATGCTTATATGATCGATAGAACGACAATCACTATACTTATTACTCTTATTATTATCAACCTAACTCATATTATTAGCCATATTATGCTTATATTATCGATAGAACGACAATTACTATACTTATTACTGTTAATATTATCAATCTAACGCATATTATTAGCCATATTATGCTTATATGATCGACAGAACGACAATCACTATACTTATTATACTCACTGTTATCAATAAAACTCATATTATTAACCATATTATGCAAATTTGATCGATAGAACGACAATCACTCTACTTATTACTCTTATTATTATCAACCTAACTCATATTATTAGCCATATTATGCTTATATGATCGATAGAACGACAATCACTATACTTATTACTCTTATTATTATCAACCTAACTCATACTATTAGCCATATTATGCTTATATTATCGATATAACGACAATTACTATACTTATTACTGTTATTATTATCAATCTAACTCATATTATTAGCCATATTATGCTTATATGAACGACAGAACGACAATTACTGTACTTATTACTCTTATCGTTATCAATCTAAGTCATATTATTAGCCGTATTATGCTTATATGATCGATAGAACGACAATTACTATACTTATTACTCTTATTATTATCAACCTAACTCATATTATTAGCCATATTATGCTTATATGATCGATAGAACGACAATCACTATACTTATTACTCTTATTATTATCAACCTAACTCATACTATTAGCCATATTATGCTTATATTATCGATATAACGACAATTACTATACTTATTACTGTTATTATTATCAATCTAACTCATATTATTAGCCATATTATGCTTATATGAACGACAGAACGACAATTACTGTACTTATTACTCTTATCGTTATCAATCTAAGTCATATTATTAGCCGTATTATGCTTATATGATCGATAGAACGACAATTACTATACTTATTACTCTTATTATTATCAACCTAACTCATATTATTAGCCATATTATGCTTATATGATCGATAGAACGACAATCACTATACTTATTACTCTTATTATTATCAACCTAACTCATATTATTAGCCATATTATGCTTATATTATCGATATAACGACAATTACTATACTTATTACTGTTATTATTATCAATCTAACTCATATTATTAGCCATATTATGCTTATATGAACGACAGAACGACAATTACTGTACTTATTACTCTTATCATTATCAATCTAAGTCATATTATTAGCCATATTATGCTTATATGATCGATAGAACGACAATTACTATACTTATTACTCTTATTATTATCAATCTAACTCATATTATTAGCCATATTATGCTTAAATGATCGATAGAACGACAATTACTATACTTATTACTCTTATTATTATCAATCTAACTCATATTATTAGCCATATTATGCTTATATGATCGATAGAACGGCAATTACTATACTTATTACTCTTATTATTATCAATCTAACTCATATTATTAGCCATATTATGCTTATATGATCGATAGAACGAGAATAACTATACTCACTACTCTTAGTATTATCAATCTAACTCATATTATTAGCCATATTATGCTTATATTATCGATAGAACGACAATTACTGTACTTATTACTGTTATTATTATCAATCTAACTCATATTATTAGCCATATTATGCTTAAATGATCGATAGAACGACAATTACTATACTTATTACTCTTATTATTATCAATCTAACTCATATTATTAGCCATATTATGCTTAAATGATCGATAGAACGACAATTACTATACTTATTACACTCACTGTTATCAATATAACTCATATTATTAACCATATTATGCAAATTTGATCGATAGAACGACAATCACTATACTTATTACTCTTATTATTATCAACCTAACTCATATTATTAGCCATATTATGCTTAAATGATCGATAGAACAACAATTACTATACTTATTGCTCTTATTATTATATATCTAACTCATATTATTAGCCATATTATGCTTATATGATCGATAGAACGACAATTACTATACTTATTACTCTTATTATTATGAATCTAACTCATATTATTAACCATATTATGCAGATATGATCGATAGAACTACAATTACTATACTCATTACTCTTATTATTATTAATCTAACTGATATTATTAGCCATATTATGCTTATATGATCGATAGAACGACAATTACTATACTTATTACTCTTATTATCATCAATCTAACTCATATTATTAGCCATATTATGCTTATATGATCGATAGAACGACAAATACTATACTTATTACTCTTATTATTATCAATCTAACTCATATTATTAACCATATTATGCTAATATGATCGATAGAACTACAATTACTATACTCATTACTCTTATTATTATCAATCCAACTCATGTTATTACCCATATTATGCTTATATGATCGATAGAACGACAATCACTATACTTATTACTCTTATTATTATCAACCTAACTCATATTATTAGCCATATTATGCTTATATTATCGATAGAACGACAATTACTATACTTATTACTGTTAATATTATCAATCTAACGCATATTATTAGCCATATTATGCTTATATGATCGACAGAACGACAATTACTATACTTATTACACTCACTATTATCAATAAAACTCATATTTTTAACCATATTATGCAAATTTGATCGATAGAACGACAATCACTCTACTTATTACTCTTATTATTATCAACCTAACTCATATAATTAGCCATATTATGCTTATATGATCGATAGAACGACAATCACTATACTTATTACTCTTATTATTATCAACCTAGCTCATACTATTAGCCATATTATGCTTATATTATCGATATAACGACAATTACTATACTTATTACTGTTTTTATTATCAATCTAACTCATATTATTAGCCATATTATGCTTATATGAACGACAGAACGACAATTACTGTACTTATTACTCTTATCGTTATCAATCTAAGTCATATTATTAGCCGTATTATGCTTATATGATCGATAGAACGACAATTACTATACTTATTACTCTTATTATTATCAACCTAACTCATATTATTAGCCATATTATGCTTATATGATCGATAGAACGGCAATTACTATACTTATTACTCTTATTATTATCAATCTAACTCATATTATTAGCCATATTATGCTTATATGATCGATAGAACGAGAATTACTATACTCACTACTCTTAGTATTATCAATCTAACTCATGTTATTACCCATATTATGCTTATATGATCGATAGAACGACAATCACTGTACTTATTACTCTTATTATTATCAACCTAACTCATATTATTAGCCATATTATGCTTATATTATCGATAGAACGACAATTACTATACTTATTACTGTTAATATTATCAATCTAACGCATATTATTAGCCATATTATGCTTATATCATCGACAGAACGACAATTACTATACTTATTACACTCACTGTTATCAATAAAACTCATATTATTAACCATATTATGCAAATTTGATCGATAGAACGACAATCACTCTACTTATTACTCTTATTATTATCAACCTAACTCATATTATTAGCCATATTATGCTTGTATGATCGATAGAACGACAATCACTATACTTATTACTCTTATTATTATCAACCTAACTCATACTATTAGCCATATTATGCTTATATTATCGATATAACGACAATTACTATACTTATTACTGTTATTATTATCAATCTAACTCATATTATTAGCCATATTATGCTTATATGAACGACAGAACGACAATTACTGTACTTATTACTCTTATCGTTATCAATCTAAGTCATATTATTAGCCGTATTATGCTTATATGATCGATAGAACGACAATTACTATACTTATTACTCTTATTATTATCAACCTAACTCATATTATTAGCCATATTATGCTTATATGATCGATAGAACGACAATCACTATACTTATTACTCTTATTATTATCAACCTAACTCACATTATTAGCCATATTATGCTTATATTATCGATATAACGACAATTACTATACTTATTACTGTTATTATTATCAATCTAACTCATATTATTAGCCATATTATGCTTATATGAACGACAGAACGACAATTACTGTACTTATTACTCTTATCATTATCAATCTAAGTCATATTATTAGCCATATTATGCTTACATGATCGATAGAACGACAATTACTATACTTATTACTCTTATTATTATAAATCTAACTCATATTACTAGCCATATTATGCTTATATGATCGATAGAACGACAATTACTATACTCACTACTCTTATTATTATCAATCTAACTCATATTATTAGCCATATTATGCTTATATGATCGATAGAACGGCAATTACTATACTTATTACTCTTATTATTATCAATCTAACTCATATTATTAGCCATATTATGCTTATATGATCGATAGAACGAGAATTACTATACTCACTACTCTTAGTATTATCAATCTAACTCATGTTATTACCCATATTATGCTTATATGATCGATAGAACGACAATCACTATAATTATTACTCTTATTATTATCAACCTAACTCATATTATTAGCCATATTATGCTTATATTATCGATAGAACGACAATTACTATACTTATTACTGTTAATATTATCAATCTAACGCATATTATTAGCCATATTATGCTTATATCATCGACAGAACGACAATTACTATACTTATTACACTCACTGTTATCAATAAAACTCATATTATTAACCATATTATGCAAATTTGATCGATAGAACGACAATCACTCTACTTATTACTCTTATTATTATCAACCTAACTCATATTATTAGCCATATTATGCTTATATGATCGATAGAACGACAATCACTATACTTATTACTCTTATTATTATCAACCTAACTCATACTATTAGCCATATTATGCTTATATTATCGATATAACGACAATTACTATACTTATTACTGTTATTATTATCAATCTAACTCATATTATTAGCCATATTATGCTTATATGAACGACAGAACGACAATTACTGTACTTATTACTCTTATCGTTATCAATCTAAGTCATATTATTAGCCGTATTATGCTTATATGATCGATAGAACGACAATTACTATACTTATTACTCTTATTATTATCAACCTAACTCATATTATTAGCCATATTATGCTTATATGATCGATGGAACGACAATCACTATACTTATTACTCTTATTATTATCAACCTAACTCACATTATTAGCCATATTATGCTTATATTATCGATATAACGACAATTACTATACTTATTATTCTTATTATTATCAATCTAACTCATATTATTAGCCATATTATGCTTATATGATCGATAGAACGACAATTACTATACTTATTACTCTTATTATTATCAATCTAACTCATATTATTAACCATATTATGCAGACATGATCGATAGCACGACATTTTCTATACCTATTACTCTTATTATTATCAATCTAACTCATATTATTAGCCATATTATGCTTATATGATCGACAGAACGACAATTACTATACTTATTACTCTTATTATTATGAATCTAACTCATATTATTAACCATATTATGCAGATATGATCGATAGAACTACAATTACTATACTCATTACTCTTATTATTATCAATCTAACTCATATTATTAGCCATATTATGCTTAAATGGTGGATAGAACGACAATTACTTTACTTATTACTCTTACTATTATCAATCAAACTCATATTATTAGCCATATTATGCTTCTATGTTCGATAGAACGAGAATTACTATACTCACTACTCTTAGTATTATCAATCTAACTCATATTATTAGCCATATTATGCTTATATGATCGATAGAACGAGAATTACTATACTCACTACTCTTGGTATTATTAATCTAACTCATATTATTAGCCATATTATGCTTATATGATCGATAGAACGACAATTACTATACTTATTACTCTTATTATTATCAATCTAACTCATATTATTAGCCATATTATGCTTATATGATCGATAGAACGAGAATTACTATACTCACTACTCTTAGTATTATCAATCTAACTCATATTATTAGCCACATTATGCTTATATTATCGATAGAACGACAATTACTATACTTATTACTGTTATTATTATCAATCTAACTCATATTATTAGCCATATTATGCTTATATGATCGATAGAACGACAATTACTATACTTATTACTCTTATTATCATCAATCTAACTCATATTATTAGCCATATTATGCTTATATGATCGATAGAACGACAATTACTATACTTATTACACTCACTGTTATCAATCTAACTCATATTATTAACCATATTATGCAAATTTGATCGATAGAACGACAATCACTATACTTATTACTCTTATTATTATCAACCTAACTCATATTATTAGCCATATTATGCTTAAATGATCGATAGAACAACAATTACTATACTTATTACTCTTATTATTATAAATCTAACTCATATTATTAGCCATATTATGCTTATATGATCGATAGAACGACAATTACTATACTTATTACTCTTATTATTATGAATCTAACTCATATTATTAACCATATTATGCAGATATGATCGATAGAACTACAATTACTATACTCATTACTCTTATTATTATTAATCTAACTGATATTATTAGCCATATTATGCTTAAATGATCGATAGAACGACAATTACTATACTTATTACTCTTATTATCATCAATCTAACTCATATTATTAGCCATATTATGCTTATATGATCGATAGAACGACAAATACTATACTTATTACTCTTACTATTATCAATCTAACTCATATTATTAACCATATTATGCTAATATGATCGATAGAACTACAATTACTATACTCATTGCTCTTATTATTATCAATCCAACTCATGTTATTACAAATATTATGCTTATATGATCGATAGAACGACAATCACTATACTTATTACTCTTATTATTATCAACCTAACTCATATTATTAGCCATATTATGCTTATATTATCGATAGAACGACAATTACTATACTTATTACTGTTAATATTATCAATCTAACGCATATTATTAGCCATATTATGCTTATATGATCGACAGAACGACAATTACTATACTTATTACACTCACTGTTATCAATAAAACTCATATTATTAACCATATTATGCAAATTTGATCGATAGAACGACAATCACTCTACTTATTACTCTTATTATTATCAACCTAACTCATATTATTAGCCATATTATGCTTATATGATCGATAGAACGACAATCACTATACTTATTACTCTTATTATTATCAACCTAACTCATACTATTAGCCATATTATGCTTATATTATCGATATAACGACAATTACTATACTTATTACTGTTATTATTATCAATCTAACTCATATTATTAGCCATATTATGCTTATATGAACGACAGAACGACAATTACTGTACTTATTACTCTTATCATTATCAATCTAAGTCATATTATCAGCCGTATTATGCTTATATGATCGATAGAACGACAATTACTATACTTATTACTCTTATTATTATCAATCTAACTCATATTATTAGCCATATTATGCTTAAATGATCGATAGAACGACAATTACTATACTTATTACACTCACTGTTATCAATCTAACTCATATTATTAACCATATTATGCAAATTTGATCGATAGAACGACAATCACTATACTTAGTACTCTTATTATTATCGACCTAACTCATATTATTAGCCATATTATGCTTAAATGATCGATAGAACAACAATTACTATACTTATTGCTCTTATTATTATAAATCTAACTCATATTATTAGCCATATTATGCTTATATGATCGATAGAACGACAATTACTATACTTATTACTCTTATTATTATGAATCTAACTCATATTATTAACCATATTATGCAGATATGATCGATAGAACTACAATTACTATACTCATTACTCTTATTATTATTAATCTAACTGATATTATTAGCCATATTATGCTTATATGATCGATAGAACGACAATTGCTATACTTATTACTCTTATTACTATCAATCTAACTCATATTATTAGCCATATTATGCTTAAATGATCGATAGAACGACAATTACTATACTTATTACACTCACTGTTATCAATCTAACTCATATTATTAACCATATTATGCAAATTTGATCGATAGAACGACAATCACTATACTTAGTACTCTTATTATTATCGACCTAACTCATATTATTAGCCATATTATGCTTAAATGATCGATAGAACAACAATTACTATACTTATTACTGTTAATATTATCAATCTAACGCATATTATTAGCCACATTATGCTTATATGATCGACAGAACGACAATTACTATACTTATTACACTCACTGTTATCAATAAAACTCATATTATTAACCATATTATGCAAATTTGATCGATAGAACGACAATCACTCTACTTATTACTCTTATTATTATCAACCTAACTCATATTATTAGCCATATTATGCTTATATGATCGATAGAACGACAATCACTATACTTATTACTCTTATTATTATCAACCTAACTCATACTATTAGCCATATTATGCTTATATTATCGATATAACGACAATTACTATACTTATTACTGTTATTATTATCAATCTAACTCATATTATTAGCCATATTATGCTTATATGAACGACAGAACGACAATTACTGTACTTATTACTCTTATCATTATCAATCTAAGTCATATTATCAGCCGTATTATGCTTATATGATCGATAGAACGACAATTACTATACTTATTACTCTTATTATTATCAATCTAACTCATATTATTAGCCATATTATGCTTAAATGATCGATAGAACGACAATTACTATACTTATTACACTCACTGTTATCAATCTAACTCATATTATTAACCATATTATGCAAATTTGATCGATAGAACGACAATCACTATACTTAGTACTCTTATTATTATCGACCTAACTCATATTATTAGCCATATTATGCTTAAATGATCGATAGAACAACAATTACTATACTTATTGCTCTTATTATTATAAATCTAACTCATATTATTAGCCATATTATGCTTATATTATCGATATAACGACAATTACTATACTTATTACTCTTATTATTATGAATCTAACTCATATTATTAACCATATTATGCAGATATGATCGATAGAACTACAATTACTATACTCATTACTCTTATTATTATTAATCTAACTGATATTATTAGCCATATTATGCTTATATGATCGATAGAACGACAATTGCTATACTTATTACTCTTATTATCATCAATCTAACTCATATTATTAGCCATATTATGCTTATATGATCGATAGAACGACAAATACTATACTTATTACTCTTACTATTATCAATCTAACTCATATTATTAACCATATTATGCTAATATGATCGATAGAACTACAATTACTATACTCATTACTCTTATTATTATCAATCCAACTCATGTTATTACCCATATTATGCTTATATGATCGATAGAACGACAATCACTATACTTATTACTCTTATTATTATCAACCTAACTCATATTATTAGCCATATTATGCTTATATTATCGATAGAACGACAATTACTATACTTATTACTGTTAATATTATCAATCTAACGCATATTATTAGCCATATTATGCTTATATGATCGTCAGAACGACAATTACTATACTTACTACACTCACTGTTATCAATAAAACTCATATTATTAACCATATTATGTAAATTTGTTGGATAGAACGACAATCACTCTACTTATTACTCTTAGTATTATCAACCTAACTCATATTATTAGCCATATTATGCTTAAATGATCGATAGAACAACAATTACTATACTTATTACTCTTATTATTATAAATCTAACTCATATTATTAGCCATATTATGCTTATATGATCGTTAGAACGACAATTACTATACTTATTACTCTTATTATTATGAATCTAACTCATATTATTAACCATATTATGCAGATATGATCGATAGAACTACAATTACTATACTCATTACTCTTATTATTATTAATCTAACTGATATTATTAGCCATATTAGGCTTATATGATCGATAGAACGACAATTACTATACTTATTACTCTTATTATCATCAATCTAACTCATATTATTAGCCATATTATGCTTATATGATCGATAGAACGACAAATACTATACTTATTACTCTTATTATTATCAATCTGACTCATATTATTAACCATATTATGCTAATATGATCGATAGAACTACAATTACTATACTCATTACGCTTATTATTATCAATCCAACTCATGTTATTACCCATATTATGCTTATATGAACGACAGAACGACAATTACTGTACTTATTACTCTTATCATTATCAATCTAAGTCATATTATTAGCCGTATTATGCTTATATGATCGATAGAACGACAATTACTATACTTATTACTCTTATTATTATCAATCTAACTCATATTATTAGCCATATTATGCCTAAATGATCGATAGAACGACAATTACTATACTTATTACACTCACTGTTATCAATCTAACTCATATTATTAACCATATTATGCAAATA